>NC_133618.1:358671194-358971194 GCF_048593235.1 Sminthopsis crassicaudata | reverse complement strand
GATATCTGGAAAGAAGCAAGACTCCCCTATACCAAATAAAGTGTTTCTCTTGCATTTTTCTTGTTTTAGCTTAAGAAGGTAAATGGGAAAACTGGTGTTACCTTTGTGATGTGATACCTTTGTGAGGACCTGGAAAGCCCTCAGATAGGCTTTGTTTAAATATCATTTTCAGACATTAACATAAACATATTTATTTATTTTTATTATAGCTTTTTATTTACAAAACATGTGCATGGGTAATCTTTCAACATTAACCCTTGCAAAACTTTCTATTCCAACTTTTCCCCTCCTTCCCCTCATCCCCCCCCCCCCCCCCAGATGGCAGGTAGTCTAATTTAACATGTTAAATATGTTAAAGTATCTACATTAACATAAATATTACAACCTAACTATTATCTTTGTAAATTGGATTTACCTGATCAGGAGTAGTGACTCCCTTTTTCACTAACCCATGTGTTTTTCTCTATTGTTTGGAATAAGTTAAATAATAAGTCAAATCAAAGTAAAGATTCAGAATATCACTGGGTCTAATTAAAAACTAACAAAATACTTCTATTTATATAGAAAATACTTTATAGTCTTTAATCTTAGATTATGTTTTACAGAGGTGAATATATTTCGGTTGGAAATGGAGGGGATTACAGTCAAAGGAAAAGGCTGCCCCAAACCAATAAAAACTTGGGTCCAGTGTGGAATTTCAATGAAGATATTAAATTCCCTCAAGAAGTAAGTGGGTTATGTAATCATTAGTCCCCTTTTGATTATCAAATTAGTCTACGTAATGATTATCAAAATTATTACTCCACATTTTCAGATATTTGGCAATGTGTTTCTTAATAGAATAGTTCCATCTCCTCTCTCCCCCTCCCCCCAATAGGTGTTTGAAAAGCTGAGTTTGGAAATTTTAGCAGTATGTAAAAATATTCTTTTTTTTTTTTTTTTTTTTAAGAATAGGTTTTTATTTTTCAAATATTTATATTTTCAAAATACAAAGATAGTTTTCAACATTCACCCTTGCAAAATCTTGTATTCCCTATTTTTTTCCTACCCTTCCCACCTTCTGCCTCCATTTACACAGCAAGTAATCCAGTATAAGTTAAACATGTGCAGTTTTTATAAACATATTTCCACATTTAAAAGATTGTTTGTCTTAACTTTTTTTTTTCTTGTTTTTCTTTTCAAGACATTGTTATGAAAAGCCTACACCAATCCAGGCCCAAGCCATACCAGCTATCATGTCTGGAAGAGATTTGATTGGCATTGCCAAAACAGGAAGTGGAAAGACGATTGCTTTTCTCTTGCCCATGTTTAGACACATCATGGATCAAAGGGCTTTAGAGGAAGGAGAGGGTCCCATAGGTACAGATTCCTTTTCTTAAAAGTTTTTCTAGGTTGTGTTGAGTGTTAACCACATAAGACCTGATAAGCTGTAATATTCATAAGTGTGACAATAAAAATGTCTTTGTATACATTCCCTGTATCAATTTGGCACTTTGGGGCTGATTTCCCCTTACCAGCAGGTGGAGTGAGAATCTTCCGAGCTCTGGAGTGACATCTCAGAAGTACAAAAACAACCTCTCTCCTGGCACAGCTCAGTTTTTAAACTCTGACTCGGCAGGTAGACTCCTTGTGCATCTATCTGTTTATTTATGTTGAGAATTGTTCTTGGCCAGTATCCATGGATCTATAAACTTGATGCAAAACATAAGAGGGAAATTTAGTTTCCCTTATATTTTAGCATTGGAAGCATTTAGTGCCAGAATCTTATCAGATCCTCAGAAACAGAGTTTTTGGCTCATTTTGTCAGAGATTTTTTTTAAACTCCAGTAAAGTTTTGGAAAATTGTACACTTCCTCTCTTGGAAACAGAGGGGAATAAGTAGTTCTTCTTTATCTATAATCTCTTGAAGATTGTCTCCTGAAACAGCTTGTGAATTCTGGCATCACAGTGAGTGACTTAATTTTCCTTCGTTATGATTTACACTTGACGTTTACTTTCAATTCGAACAAGACTTTTTCATACGTTGACTGAGGAATTTTCCCCCTCATTTATCTTTCAAGTAGCCTGTTACTAAAGGTGCAGTTAAATTTTATATTTAGCTTTTAAAGCTGCATAAAGTAAATCAAAACATTAAAATTTAGACTATAAGTTATCTGAACTTCATTGCTAAGATTTATATTTACTCTTTAAAAGAATAACATTTCTTTACAATTTTGGTGGTTAGACTTGTAACATATTTATCTTTTCAGCTGTCATCATGACTCCAACTAGAGAGCTGGCTTTACAAATTACTAAAGAATGTAAGAAGTTTTCCAAGACATTGGGCCTTAGAGTTGTATGTGTCTATGGAGGGACCGGAATCAGTGAACAGGTATTGTGAAAGCATATTTAAAACCTTTTTAAAAATTTACCTGAAAATATTAAATAAGATTTCTCTAGCCTTTTTGAACTCTTCCTCTAAAGATGTAAAGGAAAAGTTGAGGCCTGTCTTAAAGAAATGGATTAAGGGTGATAACCAAACCTAACTCTTGTCTAGGTAATTGCCTCTCCACCCATCTGAAGTATTTTGAAGCCACATCTCACCTATGGAAACAAGAAACCCTTTTCAGTACTTGAGGAGACTTGGTCAAAGAAGGAACTGAGAAGTGATTTATGGAGTATTAGTCCCACACTATATTTTGTATATGATCTTTATTTAAAATTACTATCACTGCTACCTCAGATCATCTTGAGTTAAAGCATACAGTTCTAGTTTGGAAATTTCTTTTTGAAGGTTAGAAATGCTTGGATTTAAAATAATTCTAAAGTAAATGAAATTGTTGCATGTGTATGTGGCTAGGAGAAAGAGACATATAACAGATATTCTTTTTCCTATCTTCTGTAATCAAGTTTTTCAATAAAGTACATTGGTAATGTTGCCATCTCAGGGATAACACTATTTTATTTAGTACTTGATTGATGGCTCTTGAAGTTGCATAAGAATGTCAATAATGAGAAAACTTGTCGCTTGTGATTCTGTTGTGCTTGACAGTTTTCAGGTAGTTTTGACAACATACTATCTTGCTGATTCTTATAAAAGCCCTGTGAAATAGGTGAGACAGATATTCAAGCTCAGAGCAAGGAACTGAATTTTCTGAAATTATTTGATCAGTAAGTGGCTGAGCTGGAACTAAATTCATTGACAGTGCTCTTTCTAGGATGCTGTATTATCTTTCAGAAAAGATAGTCTTTAAATAAATAAAATGAAATAAATGCTAATTTAAAAATATTCCAAAAAAGCAATATTTAAATGAACCTTTATTCTCTATTGTATTCTGCATATATATATATATTTAACTTGATAAAACATGTTTTTAACACTTGAAAGATTCTTTTAAAATTCATTTGAATAATCATTTAAATTGGTATTGCTCTATGTTAAATTTCTTTTGTGCATTTGAAGATCATTGGGAAATGAAAGTAATACTAAAACAAATTCTTTATTTTCTTTACCATTTTGACCTTATACCTATTGGGACATTTGTATGTGATGCTGCCAGATTGAGTTTGATTTTGCTAGGTTAAACTTTAGAGGCTTTGGGTGCTGCTTATCAGCTTTGAGCTATTGCCTTTAATAATTTATTTTACAGAAAGACCAAGTGACATATTTTCAAGTCTGTGTGAATTGTCCTTAGGAAAATGACTGATGTTGAGTGTTAATTAGTTGGTAAATATATTGTCTTTCTTATTAGATTGCCGAATTGAAAAGAGGTGCTGAAATTATTGTTTGCACACCTGGTCGAATGATTGATATGTTAGCAGCTAATAGTGGTGAGTGAAAGACTTTTTTTCTTATATTTTTTCTTTGTTATGGGATGTTATACAGTTTTTTGCTTAAGTAAAAGCATATTCAAGAAAAAATTGTAATGAATTGTTTTCTGGAATTCACTTCTTAAAGCTGTAATATCTTGAATTTTATGTTTGATGTTTTGTTATAGAATGGCCTCCAAAAACTAAAATTTAAGACATATTACTTATATAATGAAGGGATTACAACACATTTTAATTTGAATGCATATATTTACATTTGAGTTTTTCTATTTGAGGTTAATTTGAGGTTTCTGCAGCAAATTAAACACTTTTGGGGTTTTTTATACTTATATCTAATAATCCTTAACATTAAAATATATCAGCTTAATTTTATTCTAAATTTATTGTTTTATTTTAAAAATCACTATTTTTGGTAAATTTTTGGTAAATTTGAGAAATTTGAAATTTTTTTCCTTAAGCAAGTGTTGGTATTAAGAATTAAATCAAGATATTGCAGCTTCAAGAAATGTTTACTTTTGTAAATATTGCATGTTTTTAGACAAATCTTAATGTTTTATTGAATTATTCCAAATCAAAACTATTACTAAACTTTTGACATTATTTAACTTCTGTGGAAAAAGGCCCTTCAAGATTTATAGAACTGGGCTTCCAAGACTTTAACCATCCAAAGGTAGGTACTTTAATGCTGTTCCCAAATTTTGCCAAAGTACTTGGGCTTGAATATAAAATTGTAATATGGGTAGTTTTTAGAAATTACTTCTTTGTTTTAATATGTAAGGGAAAATACTTTCAAGAGTTTACAACATAGTATTTAAACAAAGCAAAATAATTTAAGGACTGCCTGCAGTTGTGCTTTTTTTTTTCTTTTAGAGTTGTAGCTATTACTGTTAACGTGAATTCAGGAAATTGTTATTAAAAGATGCTAGATAATCATATCTGAAAAATATAATATATAAAAAGTTTGATTAATTATGCATTGCTCCAAACACTTTGAATTTGACCTTTTTTCCTTTTGAAATCTTCTGAATTTATTTTTCCTTTAATAGTTCTTGAATTTGCTTTTAAAAGCCAACTGATTTAAAGTTAACATTCTTAGAAGTGCTTATTAATTCTGTGCTCTGTTCTGTTCAATTTTCATCGGTAATGAAAGCTATTGATCTTATTTGAACCACAGTGACAAAATTTAACTAAATTGGATCCTCATACAGAAAATTGGTTTTTATGTATAACGGTATGTTTTATGTTGGATGATATTAATAATCCCTTATGCCTATCAGATTTTTCTAAATATATGATCATAGATTATAGACTATTTTGAAGAGAGATTTACTGAGACTGGATCAGTTAGCACTGGAACCTTGCCTTCCACACATACGCTGTAATCTCTAATATGTTTTTTCCTAGGTGATGCTGTCAAATAATGGCTGATGTGGCTCGATGCTTCATCTCAGTCTTAGTTTTATGATGTGTTTTGGAGAGGGCTGTTTTCTGAGTTTTACAGGTTCTTCAGGCCCTATGATGGTATGCAAGAGAAGAGTTTGAAAAAATAAAGGGCCTCATATACCCATTGCCAGAATATATTTGCCATTAGATTAAGACAATTAAGATTGAAATCTAATTCACTGTTTTAAAAATATTTACCTATCCCCCTCTGCTTAAATTAGTTAGTTTAGTTCCCTTACAGTTTTTTTAAAAATCCTTGGTACTTAAAAAATGACTTACAATTGATTTTTGGTTCCTGTTTTTATTTTTCTTCTTATTATAGGTAGGGTGACAAACCTTCGAAGAGTAACATATGTAGTTCTTGATGAAGCAGATAGAATGTTTGACATGGGTTTTGAGCCACAGGTAAAAATTGAATTTATTTCTTTCCAAAACATTTTGTCTCTACATCATAGTTGTCTCTACATCATAGTCATGTGGGAATCTCCTCGTTAGATTACACACTCCTTTGTAACAAAAAACGATGAAGCAAAAACATATTCCAATGACTGCACCTGATAATGTATAGAATATTATGCTCTAATAGTTCTCTATTTCAGTGCTATATGAAAGCTATGCTTTCATTATCTAATTTTCTGGGACCATCATTTATTCAGGTTGGCTTTAATAAGTTTTTCATTATTTCATGATATTCATTATATAGAACATCATTTCACTTTATGTTAATTCGTACAAATCTTTTAACTGAATTCTCATTTCTTATTGAATAGTAATATTCCATTTTTATATAACATACACTAGTAAAAGCTATATAGTGAATTAAAATAAATCGATAATGTCAAAAGCTATTCCTCAATAGGTAGATGTTTTTAAAATATAATTTTTTTTCTCAATAGTATTTTATTTTTTCAAATACATGTAAAAATAGTTTTCAAACATTCAGGGTTTTCTTGTTTTTTATTTTTTATATTATAGCTTTTTATTTACAAAACATATGCATGGATAATTTTTCAACATTGACTCATGCAAAACCTTCTGTTCCAACTTTTTCCCTCCACCCCCTACCTAGATGGCATGTAGTCCAATACATGTTAAATATGTTAAAATATATGTTAAATACAATATACGTATACATATTCATACAGTTATCTTGCTGCACAAAAAAGATCAGATTTTGAAAAAAAACAAAAACAAAAAAACCTGAGAAAGAAAACAAAAATGCAAACAAACAACAGAAGGAGTGGAAATGCTATGTTGTGGTTCAAACTCATTTCCCATAGTTCTCTTTCTGGGTGTAGCTGATTCTCTTCATTATTGAACAATTGGAATTGGTTTGGATCATCTCATTGTTGAAGAGAGTCATGTCCATCAGAATTGATTATTACATAATGTTGTTGTTGAGGTGTATAATGGTCTCCTGGTTCTGCTCATTTCACTTAGCATTAGTTCATGTAAGTCTCTCCAGGCCTCTCTGAAATCATTCTTCTGGTCATTTCTTACAAAACAATAATATTCCATAACATTCATATACCACGGTTTATTCAGCCATTCTCTAATTGATGGGCATCCATTCATTTTCCAGTTTCTAGCCACTACAAAAAGGGCTGCCACAAACATTTTTGTACATACAGGTCCCTTTCCCTTTTTAAAGATCTCTTTGGGATATAAGCCCAGTAGTAACATTGCTGGATCATCAAACATTCATTTTTGTAAGCTTTTTTCCCTCCCTCTTTCATCTCTCCTTTTCTTAAGAGAGCAAGCAATTTGAAAAAGGTTATACATGTACAATCATTTAAGACATATTTCCATATTAGGTTGTGAAAGAAAAATCAGAACAAAAGTGAAAACATGAGAAAGAAAAAGCAAGCACAAACAAAAAAAGGTGAAAATAGTATGCTTTGATCTACAGTCAGTCTCCATAGTTTTCTCTCTGAATGTGGATAGCATTTTTCTCCCCAAGTCTATTAGAATTATCTTGGATCACTGTATTGCTGAAAAGATCTAAGTCTTTCATAGTTGATCATTACATAATATTGCTGTTGATATGTACAATGTTCTCCTGATTCTGCTTACTTCACTTAGCATCGTTTCATGTAAGTCCTTCCAGGCTTTTCTTAAGTCAGTGTGCTCATCATTTCTTATAAAACAATAGTATATTGTTCCATCACAATTAGATACCATAACTTATTTAGCTACTCCTAAATTGATGGACATCCACTCAATTTCCAATTCTTTGTCACCACAAAAAGAGCTGCTTTATATATTTTTTTACATGTGTGTCTTTTGCTTTCTTTTAATGATCTCTTTGGGATACAGACCTAGTAGTGGCACTGCTGGTTCAAAGGGTATATACAATTTGATAACCCTTTGGACATAGCTCCATATTGTTCTCCAAAATAGCTGCATCAGATCACAGCTCCACCAACAATGTATTGGTGTTCCAGTTTTCCCACATCTCCTTCAACATTTCTCATATCTTTTGTTATCATTTTAGCCTGTTTGAGAGGTATAAGTTGGTACCTCAGAGTAATTTTAATTTGCATTTCTCTAATCAGTAGTGATTTTTTCATATGACTATGAATGGCTTTAATTTTTTCATCTGAAAATTGTTCAATCCTTTGATCATTTGTCAATTAGAGAATGACTTTTATACATTTGACTCAGTTCTTATACATTTTAGATGAGATTAATTCTCTGAGTCACATATGAATATATGTTTTGACATTTTATAACCATGTCTTATACAACATAGGAAAAGAATTGGGAAAAGGTAACATTATAAGTGTTTAGGGGATAAATTGAATTAGAATAAAACTATTAGAATAGGAATTTTTTTTGGGGGGGCAATTATGTATATAGTAGCTTAACAAAAACTGTGTGTGTGTATGTGCCTTTTTTCTTTTTTTGGCTGAGGCAAGAGGTTAAGTGACTTGCCCAGGGTCACACAGATAATGAAGTGTTGTGTCTGAGGTCAGATTTGAACTTGGGTTCTCTTGATTTCGGAGCTGGTGCTCTATCTACTAAGCTACCTAATTGTCCCATGTGTTATGTCTATGTGTGTCTTTTTTATGGATAAAATTTATATATAGATTAGAATTAGAAAATAACTCTTAAAGGAAACAACAAATGGACATATCATTTAGTATATTTATACCTTGGAGATTTTAAAAGTTCCAGCAAAAGTCTGGTAAATCCATTGTTGGAGTTTAGAAAGGCATGAGTAAGAATCACAAAAGTTTAGAAAACATGGGATCCATTAAAGTGACAATAATATCTTCAATTTGTAAAGCTTTTTATAGTTTACAGAGCTCTTTCATGTACATTCTCATTTAATCCTTACCGCTTACCTGACAGAGGTTATTAAGTAAAACTACTTTTTACATTTTATAAATACTAACTGCTATTATTTAGGACCAAGGTTGATAGCTCTTATTAAAAGGATGAATGATTGAGGATATATTGAGCTAGAATAGGCATTAGATGTAAAAATTGTTTCCTAACTTTCTGCTTCCCTTCTAATCTTGGTTGCCTTGGTTTTGTTTGTGAAAAAATCTTTTTAATATGATGTAATCAAAATTATGCATTTTGCATTTCTTAATGTTCTCTATATTGTTTGGTCATAAATTCTTTCTCCAAAGATTCAATAGGTAAACTATCCCTTGCTCTCCTATTTTGCTTATGGTATCACTCTTTATGTCTTAATCATGAACCCATTTCAATTTTATCATTGCATAGGGTATGAGATATTGGTCTATGCCTATCTTCTGCCTTTCTGCTTTCTAGTTTTCTCAAACATTTTTTGTTCAATAGCGAGTTCTTATCCCAGAAGCTGAAGTTTGATTTATCAAACAGAAGATATCTTGTGTACCTAACCTATTTCACTGATCCACAACTCTCATTTTTTAGCCAGTACCAAATAGTTACAAAGCAGATTTTAAAATTCCTTCTTTAATATCATTTCTACTGATAATATATAGTTTTTGGTATAGATTCATTAGACAGTGCCAAGATATTTGGTGGTAAGAACTTTCTTTTTCTGGGTATTCAGTGGCTCTGGAGTAGCAGTTAGAGGAGCAATTAGTTGCCAGGCCACATCTCCATGGGGATGGGGATGGGGATGGGGATGGGGTGGGTGAGAGGTGCTTCCCAAGATGTGGTCTGACATTGTGCTGTTAGCCCTGCTCTTCCATAACTCTTGTATGCCTGTCTTGAACTAACTCTATCAAGATCTGATGGGGGTATGATCTGATGCTTGCTGCTTCCTGTCTCTTCTTTAGCATGCCTTGTTGCTTTAGCTAGGTTAGCTTGCCTGCCTTCTTTGTGATGGCTGGTTGATATTTGGGGATGACTGACCCCTACTGGGCTACCAGGACTAGTGGCTCAAGAGGAGTTGCCACTTTCAAGGCCTCTTGGGCCTAATTTTTTGTGACAGTTGTTTACTTTGTGACAAGACAAGTCATTTAACCTGTCAGTGCCCTAGTTTTCTCACCTATAAAATGAAGAAAATCTGTAGATCTTCTCATAGAGCTACTCTGTGAATTAAATGAATGGATTAAAGCATTTTGTAAATTTCCAGGCACCATAATGATGTTGCCTATAATTACCTTGTGATAGACAAAAGAGACTAATTTTAGTGTTGTTCTTACTTACAGTGTTATTTTCTCCAGGGAAGTTTTGGAGAGATACTAATCATGACTGTTTATTTACTGTATTTCCAACAGGTCATGCGCATCGTGGATAATGTCCGACCTGATCGACAAACTGTTATGTTTTCTGCCACTTTTCCTAGAGCAATGGAGGCTTTGGCCCGTCGGATCCTGAGTAAACCCATTGAAGTACAGGTTGGAGGCAGAAGCGTGGTTTGCTCTGATGTTGAACAGCAGGTGGTAAGTAGAACCCTTTGTGAAATGTAATTGTTCATAGCTAAATTTTCATTGTTGAATCTAGCCTTATAGCTAAGCAGTGGAATTCATTCCTTTAGAACAGGGGTTCTCAAACTACAGCCTGTGGGCCAGATATGGCCTGCCGAGTTATGGCAAATGGGCTGAAGGGCAGAGACAGAGTGTGAGTTTTTGTTTTTACTATAGTTCGGCCCTCCAACAGTCTGAGGGTCAGTGAACTGGCCCCCTATTAAAAAAATTTGAGGACCACTGCTTTAGAATAATAATTAAACCAGGGGCTGACCTGCACAGCTGCCTTCTTAGCTTGAGGGGGTGGGGGTGGAGGTGGGGGTGGGGGTTGTTGATAGAGGGGAGGATCAGACATTGTTTATCACCATTACCATTCCTTATCCCAACACTTTTGTAGGTAAAGCACTATTTTCAAGAGACAGAGGACCTGATTTGAGTCCTAGTTCTGATATTTACCATCATTTTGTGATGGTAACTTCTTTCAATCTATAAGATTTCCTTACTTATAAAATAAGTAAGTAGTTCAGCAAAACCAACTAACACATTAATTGTATCAGCTTATATCATATATTTCATTTCTCTGGACCTTTTTTATTTTCCAAGGGCTATGCTATGAGAAGTTAGATAATTACTTCCAAAAGTTAGGTAGGGAATTGATTAATTTAGCATCTCTTTTTGGATTGTGAAAACCATTAAACTTTGAACTTCTGAAAGCTAAAAAAAAATCTTCCATTCAATGAAATTCAATTCAGCAAAAAATTGTTAAGTACCTTCTAAGAGCAAAGCACTCTTCTAGGATGTAAAAACAAAACAAAATAATTAATGCATCTAAGGAGCTGAAACGTTATTGGGAAAATACTAATGAATAAAATCACTTTTCTGGATTTCACTTGCCTCATCTCTAAAAGTTGTGGGGATTTTATTAGAAGACCTCCTTGGTGTCCCTCTAGCTCTAGAGAAGATGTATAGAAATAAATATATACTGTATGACTCGAGGAAAGAAAGAATGTTAATACCTTGGATCCAGGGTAAGGTCAGGGAATGCTTTACAGAAGAGGTGATAATCATTCTGGGTCTGAATTAAGGACGAAGATTCAGGCAAAAAAGAAGGGAACAGAACAGACAAGCATAAAAAGGGATTACATGTAATTGACTGTCTATGACTGCCCATTTTTTGTTCTTCTCTTCCCTCACCTATTATGAATATATGGGTGGAAAATCAGAAGTAATAAAACTATTATGTGTATAATGATCTGGAGCTACTATCTGTTCATATTGTAATATCTAGTCACATAGTGATATGGGGAAAATGAGGAGAAAGAACAGATAGTGATTTTTCAGGATGAATAAAAAATTCAGTAATCTTTTTCTTTTTGACTTAATAGGTACTAAAATCATGTTTTGTCACAAAATGTGAATGGAAATCAGTCTAAAGATAATAATAGAATTTATGTTTTGATTTCCTGGTATTTTTAGATTGTAATTGAAGAAGAAAACAAGTTTCTGAAGTTACTTGAGCTTCTGGGTCATTACCAGGAGTCAGGATCTGTTATCATATTTGTAGATAAACAGGAGCATGCTGATGGTCTTTTGAAGGACTTAATGAGAGCATCTTATCCTTGCATGTCTCTTCATGGAGGTAACGTATATGTATAGATTTGTATGCAGTGAATTTAGTTAATGTCTTTAAATTATTTATTTTCCATTTCTTAGTTTTTATAACTGGAACAGGTTTGAAACTAAGATTGTTATATATTTCATATAGTAAAAAATACTTATCCTTAGCTCAGATTTTTAATACTTAAAAAAGTTACATGTTCTAAGCCATTTTTTGTTATTTTAATTTTATACCTTAAATTCTATGTTGGTTCAAATTTACTTAATCTGGTTATAAAATTGTTAAAATTATTGGGTATTTCCTTCCACACATAAATCTTTAGGTAAGGTTTACATCATTTTGTAAAATGTCTTCAATTATCAGTTTAATTTTCCTTAAATCTTTGTAGTTATCAATTGGCTTATAGAATTTTATGACAGTTTTTGATTATTATTCAGATGTCACAGTTGAGTGATATTTAAATTGTGTCTGTCGTGGTGACATCATTCTACAGTATATTTTTCTAGACTTCATATTTTTTTGGAAGGGAGAAAGGAAGCAACTGGGGTTAAGTGACTTGTCCAGGATCACACAACTTGGCAGTGTTAAGTGTCTGAGGCTTAATTTGAACTCAAGTATTCTGACTTAAGGGACAATGCTCTTAAGTACTGTGCCATCTAATTATCCCAACTTAATATTTTTTTAACATTCAAATTTAACATAAACTATGGAATATATATATATATGTTTATATATATATTTCAAACCAGCTCTTTCCAGCACTATATGCAACATAAATACATTTATTTTAGAAATTTATTTCACTTCCATCATCACTTAAATATTTAAATATATGAAAAGAAACAAAAGACAAGCAAAAACAAACTATCAACTTCTTTCCCTTCCCTTTCTCCCATCCTCAAGCAAAAAACATAAAAAAAGCATAAATTAGCTAGATCATTAATAAAAATATTAAAAACAGTGTGACAACTATATATAAATCACTTAGATCCTGTATCAGAGACCATCTAAGTTGACCCCAAATCATTAATGACTATTTTATGGGTTTATCAATTCATTATTTTCAACTTTTCCACAAGAATATCATGAGAGATTTTATCAAATAAATGGTTTACTAAAATCTAGATAATTTATATCTCTAGCATTCCACTAACCAATAAGTTTAACCTGCCAAAAATAATGTTAGTATGGTCTAGTTTATTAAACTTGATGAAGTCATGCTAAATCTGACTTCAACAACTTCCTTTCTTACTGAACATCTATCTGTTCATTAACCACCCCTTTAAAAATACATTCCAGAATTTTGCCAGGAATGAAATCCAGACTTACTGGCCTATTGTTTTTAGACTTTTTTCTTATCTAAAAATTGGAAATTTTGCCTTCTCTGTACCTATGATACTTTTTTTGATGATCACTGTTTCAGAAATCTTTAAAAATTCTTAGTAAACACATTCATGCTTTTTAATTATCCCAAAATTACCCAGTTTATCTGGGCCCTTCTTGGGGATTCCTGTTTTCAGGCTCACCAGAGAGTTTCCTATGGGGCATTCTTTTAACAGGTTCCCTCTTCCCATTTCAAAGCCATACCCTGGCTCAGATTTCACATTATATGGTTTTTTTACATCATTTAACTGACATAGGAATCACCAACTATAATCCTTCAGTGAGAGAGATGACTACTGTACTTTTTATTATCTGCTCTGCCCTTAGGACTTTCCATCCTATGGAAGTTCATCTCTCTAATATGATTTATATCTCCAATTGAATATTGGCTTTTGTGTTATAACAATATAATGTAATCTTATGACACTAAGAAATGGTTAAAGGGAAAGATTTAGGGAAATCTGTACAATTTTATATGAAGTGAAGTGAGCTAATTTGGGGGCCCAGTTTATACAGTGGCTTTAATATTGCAAAGAAGAATTTAGAACTCTGCTCAGTCCACTGACCAAGCACTACTTGAGCATGCAAGAGACCAATGTTCGAGAAATGTAGCATAAGATATGCCTGATGGACATTGCTGATGTGTGTATTTTTTTATGGGACATTGATTATTTTTTATAAGAGGATTTTTTATTTTGAGGAAGGGATACATTGAAAATAGGGAGTGATAGTTATCAGACAGAATGAAAGAAAAAGAAAACCATATATAAAATAATTAAAAATGTAAAGAAAAGGACAGAAAGATCTTTGGAGGTAAACTCTGACAAGTCCTTTACTATTAAGAATTAATGAGTAGTGTGATTTGGGTAACTTAGAGTCAGGAACACCTGGGTTTGAATTAGCCATAGAAATTTGAACTTTGTGATAGTGGACAAGTCATTAATGAAAAAGATTTGGGGGCAGCTAGGTGGCACAGTGGACCCGAGTTCAAATGTGGTCTCAGACACTTAACACTTCCTAGCTGTGTGACCATGGGCAAGTCACTTAACCCCAGCCTCAGGAAAAAAAAAAAGAAAAAGATTTGCAGTTTCATATATAGCATTCTTTTTCTGTCCTTTTTTTGTGGAAATATGTATTTATTTGATGTTTGTCAAATTCAGAATAACATTAAAAAATTTTTAAAGAAAACATGCACTTTTTAAATGACTTTTTGGAAGCTAAAGATTGATTTTGAAGATGACAGAGAGAAACTTTACTCTGTATTTAATTTTAGTCTTCTATTTCCTGTGTATATTTGATGAATTGGGAGCGTGACCAATGTAAATTGAATTTGTCTCTCTCTTCACATCTAACCTTGATTCATTATTATCCTGTTAGTATGAAATGCAGTATTTAATTTTAAATGGTTTCACATTTTTGTGTGGTTTGTTTGCAGGCATTGATCAATATGACAGAGATAGCATCATTAATGACTTTAAGAATGGGACATGTAAACTTCTCGTGGCCACTTCTGTTGCTGCAAGAGGACTTGATGTGAAGCATCTAATCCTTGTAGTGAATTATAGCTGTCCTAACCATTATGAGGATTATGTCCACAGAGCAGGAAGAACTGGAAGAGCAGGCAACAAAGTAAAAGAAGTTGCATTATTTTGCCATTTTTCTGTAAAATATTTTTCTTGCATTTAAAAAAAAAAATTTGAAATAGAGGTGAGCAAAGGAGCTCAGACCTACTTTGAAAAAGTCTATTTGTAGGGCTTATATGGTATTAATTAGGATTATTGAAGAACTTTTATATATATACAAAAGTGTGAAAGCTTTCTCTATCTAGGGAAACTCATTCTTTACTTCACAGAAATTTAATATGTAAACACTAAATTTGGATTTAATAAAATCTGAGTGGTGTTTATTCAGTTTATACTCTAAATAGTGCTTGCTATTTTAATATAAATGATGATATTTAAAGGTTTGGTTCAGTAGCTTTAGCAACATAATCAGTAATTGTTTTTAGCCTGATCTGATGTTTTGCTCAGCATTAATGTTTTATTATCCCTTTATGATAGGAGATAATGCCTTGATTCTATGAGGGATATTTAACATTTTGAATGGGAGTTCCATGTTGCTTGGAGCAAAATGGCTAGTGAATTTTTATCTTTATCTCTTCATCAATGAGAATTTCACAACGATTTCTCTTTTGCTAAAATTTAACTTAGGCTTTAAGAATTCAGATAACAATGATCCACAATCTGCTGTGATTTTAAGTTTTGTTCTAAAACATCAAATTTGGAAAGTTCCTCTTAAATATTCTTTTTTTAAAGATTTTGACTTTTAATACAAATCAAAGTGGTAAAAATGATTCTTTTAGGGTTTGTATTGCATTATATTGTGTTTTTTTTTTTTTTTTTTTTTTTTTTTTTTTTTTTTTTTAATTGCAAGGGATATGCCTATACTTTTATCACAGAAGACCAAGCAAGGTATGCAGGTGATATAATTAAAGCTTTGGAGTTGTCAGGGACTGCAGTTCCTCCTGATCTGGAAAAACTTTGGAGTGATTTCAAAGATCAACAGAAAGCTGTAAGTAAACCTCTTTATGAACGTGTGTGCGCATGCATACAACCACATCAAATTAATTTTGCCCAAATTGTTAAAATATTTTGAGATTTTTCTGTTTTGTTATTTATAATTCCATCTATGTGTTAAATGTGAGAATTTTTCTTGATTATTGAAATGGCTTGTCTCCATATTAACCTGTCTTTATCAAACTATTATATTACATACACACACACACACACACAAATTGTACATTGGGAAGTAGTTCCATTAGTATACATTAAAAGACTGTCATAAAATGGTATGTGTTCTTTTTTTTTCTTTTTTCTGGTAGGAAGGAAAGATAATTAAAAAAAGTAGTGGCTTTTCTGGTAAAGGCTTCAAATTTGATGAAACAGAACAGGCTTTGGCCAATGAGAGGAAGAAATTACAAAAAGCAGCACTTGGTCTACAGGATTCAGATGATGAAGATACTGCAGTTGATGTAAGTGTTTTCATTTTTAACTTCATTTGCATCAAAAAGTTAAACTTTACCAAAAGCTATTTCTTCATATTATTTGATACTTAATTACTGTAGGAGTACATTTCGGCTTATTGATGTCTTGTCCCATTCTTATTTGGGATGTCAAAGCCTAAACAATGAGCCACAGAGGCTTGGGACTGGGCTATTAATGTAGATAACATGAAAACTAGTATGATTTGGATTTTAAAGTAGAATCAAGTAACTCCACTTAAAACACAATGTTTTTTTAAAGCTTGTCTTCAGAGCTATATTTCAAGAAATAAAATATGAAAACTATGAAGGACAAAAGGCAAATAGTCCCAGCTTCAGTTTTCTTGACTTTGTCTTATCACTGAATTTTTATGACACTCGCTGAGGGTGTGAAGCTGACAACCTTGAGTCCTTTTGCCACCTGTACCTTCTATGTCTCATTCCTATTCTGCCCTACTTTTAACACTGCAATATAGCCCCTAAGAATTAACCGTGGACAGGCATACATATCTACCTCTTTAATTCCTTCAGATGATCCTTTGAGATCTTTTTTGTATATCCTCAATGTCTTATAGCAACATATTATTTCTTTCCTTTTTGTTTATCTTTAAAAGTGTGTGTGTGTGTGTGTGTGTGTGTGTGTGTGTGTGTGTATAGTCTTTTAGTTTTCCACTAGCTCTGGGATGCAAAGAAAATTTTCTAGATTTTCTAGTTTAGGTTCTTCTGAAGAAACCATCTCATTTACAAGTTGTAGGACTAACTCTTCAATGATAGGTATTCTCTACACCACCCCCTTTTACAGACAATGAAGTAATCTCAAAGAGAAAGTGACTTACCTAAAATCTTCTAATTGTCAATCTACTAGTTGCCATTAAATGATATTCATGTCAAATACAATAGTATTATTAAAAAGCACCTTAAAACCAATGGAAATTTTGAAAAATGAGCTTATTATGTGTTAAACAAGGCTGGGACACAAAGGTAAAAACAAACCAAAAAAATCTTTTTTTGGTGGAGCTGAAATTCTCTTGTTTCTTAAGCAGTCCACTTAAATCTTTCTGGAATCTATTTCCTTATTTGTGAAATGGAGGAGTTGAATTAGATGATCTCTTGAAATCCCTTCCTCTCTGAAGCTTTTCCTGTGAACTGGCTTGATTTGGAATTGATTTATTCAATAAATGTTTTTTTAAAATTAACCTCATTCATTTTTAAAATCTTTAATCAAGGTTTTTTCAATATATGGTTCTTAATAGATAGAAAATATTTTCCCTTTGCCACACCTAGAAAGTTTGGGGGTATAAAAAGAGGATTCATTCATTATTATTTGGACAATTCTGAGATTCGTTAGGGTGGTGTTTCTTCCACCTCCCCCAAATTAAATATATGTGTGTTCTTTAAAAGAAAGAGGTTATTTTATAAAAGTAAATCATAATAGCCTTGAAATCATTACATATCCTTTTTTTTTTTAAGTAAAGAGATTATGCCAGACAAGCAGATGCTGAGAAAGGTGAGAGTGGTATAGAGATGATGGATATTCAGTAGAGCCTAAGACTTTTAGCAGACATGGTGGATTGAATGGAAAACCAATTTTCGTTTTTTCCCCTTATTCCCTTAACTTTCTTCACTCAAGAGGCAACTAATTGGCATACTAGAGCAGGAGTTAGGAAGGTCTGATCTTAAATTCTGCCTTTGATACTAGCTGCAGCACTTTAACTTCTGGACCTCAGTTTCACTTGTCAGATGGATTGTGAAAATTAGAATTTGTATATGGGGCTTTGTAAATTTTGAAAAGTTATGTAAATCCTAGCCATTTTTATTAATTGTTAATTATATTTAAAATATAATGATATATCTTTCTCTTACGTGAAAAAGAGTTTGGCTCAAGAAAACTTTCACTATATATTTATTGGATATTCTTGGTAATCCAGAATTCCAAGAGTTTATAGCCTTTATTTGGAGGTAGATAATGAACAGCTTAAGTAACAGTAAGCAGCTCTGCACTTAACTTGCCTTTTGCATTTGGTTGTCTATCATTCTTTCTATTTTCTCTCAACTTAATTTTCTTTACTGTATATGTATGTACTCAATTCTTCCTATGTTCCACAAGTTATTGAATTCTTCAGCAAGAACATTAGGCTGCTTTGTTTTCCCTATGTCTCAGTAGTATAATGAGCTATAGATATTTAATCTGAAATTCTTAGAAGCATCTCCTGCCCTCTATTCTTACCTATTAGAGGGGACTGATTCTTTAAAAATCAAATATGGCAAATAGTCATAGCACATAAATACTTTGATTAGGCTCATATTTTGTTATCTGCTAGATTTTAGTAACATATAAATAAGCACTATAAAGGTAACATAAAATAATACTAAAATAGGTTAGATCTTTTTTGTTAAATAACTTTCATTATTTTCCCTTTTGGCAAAGAAAATGTTAAATTAAGGACTCTTAACCTTTGGTCTACAGACACTCACTCTGCAGGGAAGAACTAATTATATATTTATTTTCACTAACCTCTAACTGAAATTTAGCATTTCATTTAATTTTTAATTAAAAACAAACAAACAATTACTTCATCTGAAGAGTCAGTACAGAAAAAAGACTAAGAATTCTTGGTGTAAAAAAAATGCTAAAAGAGAAGATTAAAAGAAAGAGAATAAGAATCATGATTTCATATGTAGTTATTAATTGTCAAATTAATAAAGAAACAAAACTAAAAGGAAAAAGAAGTATACACTAAGATTTTTTTATCTGTGTGACCATAGATAAGTCATTTAACCTCTCTTGGTCTGTTTCCCATTATGGAAAATGGAGAAAATTATGTTAGTATCACTTACTTCACTTGAGCCTCAAATGAAATAATATATACAATTGAAAAATTTAAAGACCCAAATAAATCTCAGTTATTATTAGATAAAGTGATTTCATAATTTTGCTTTTTTTTTTTTTTTTTTTGCTTTAGATTGACGAACAGATTGAAAGTATGTTTAATTCAAAGAAAAGAGTTAAAGACATGGCAGCTCCTGGAACTTCCAGTGTTCCTGCTCCAACTGCTGGAAATGCAGAAAAACTAGAAATTGCAAAGAGATTGGCTCTGAGAATCAATGCCCAGAAGAATTTAGGAGCCGAGGCTCAGGTATTAAGTGGTTTGTTCAGTGCCTCAGCTCCTTACTTTCTAAACTGTTTAAAAAATGCTGAATTACATAGCTATATTTTAATAACTAGTTATTATAACTTTCTTAATTTGTAGGAAGTTTGACTTTTTTTTTTCCAATGAAATTACTTATATAATAATATTTAAATTGGAGTGCCTAACCTATCATATCTGTAATGGATTATGGTTTATATAAGGAATATACTGATTGGTAACACATACATCCAGAGAAATGTTTCTGAATAACATTGCATATGGCATGTTTTTCATGGGTGACTTTATAATAATGTTTAATAGTCTTTATTATGTTAATAATTTTTTCATCAAGTATGTGAACTTTAGTAGCATTCCCAAAGAGTGATTTGTTAGTTTCTCCAATATTCTGAAGACTACAGGTAAGTCAAGTCAGTTACTGTAAAATTATTGTTGATTGGGTTGGTTGGTCAGGGGTTGTGGTGGTACAAATATTCTAACTTAAGTGAAATTCTGAGCACCAGTAGGTAGAATCTACTCCATATATAAATGATTTAGGAAGGATCAGGGCAAACAATCTAATATGTCAGATAAGGAAGTTAAAAATCACTTGTGTGTCAGCAATATTTTTATTTAGAAGCCTCAGTGATATTTTGGTTTTGAATTTCTCTGAGGTAATTTGAAACAAAATGTGTGTTTCTCTGTATTTGTCACATTTATAGCATGCTCACTTGTACTTAGGATGAGTATTTAGTTTGGTAGGGGAGGAAGCATTTGGGGCTTTGAACAAATTGAACATTAGGTCATCAAAAAAGAAATTTTGATGAGGTCAATCCGCGGTCCAATTTCTACATTAGTCCGTGATTTGATTGTAGCCCTTCTTTAATTACAGGATGTAATGCAACAGGCTACCAATGCAATCCTTAGAGGGGGCACTATTTTGGCCCCTACTGTATCTGCAAAAACCATTGCTGAACAACTTGCGGAAAAGATCAATGCCAAGCTTAATTATGTGCCTATAGAGAAACAAGAGGAAGAGAGACAGGATGGTGGACAAAATGAATCTTTTAAGAGATATGAGGAAGAATTAGAGATCAATGACTTCCCACAGGTAAGCAGTATATTTCTTTTATCCTAGCTTAATGAATGTCATGAGTCTTTTACCTGAGTTCTTCTTAGTCCAATTATCAAGATTTGTCCAGTAAAAAAGTTTTCTTGTCTCTTTATTTTCACAACTGTCTTGACAGTAATAAAAGCTATTGTTCTAGCAGTTGAAATTACTGCCAGTTGAAGAACATTTCAGGTGACTGTATATTTATCCTTCTGACGCTTGTTATTCAGAAGAAAAAACACCTTTAGTAAAATTGCATATTTTCAGATTCACTTTCTGATGATTTCTAAAAAATTAGAAAGTGAGAATAATAGAAATGTTATAATGAACATGCTTTATGTATGTAGACTATAGTGCTCGTGAACATAATCTATTTAGTTTTGACTCTCATATGTGCTATAACAAACTGTTCTTTTATGTTATTTGATATATTGCTTTATCATGTTCCTGATCTTTTTTCTAGTTTAAAATATCTATTCTCCCTTTTTTTCCCATAGACTGCAAGGTGGAAAGTTACCTCTAAGGAAGCTCTGCAGAGGATCAGTGAATATTCTGAAGCTGCTATTACAATAAGAGGAACATATTTCCCTCCTGGCAAAGAACCCAAGGAAGGAGAGCGAAAAATTTACTTGGCAATTGAAAGTATGTACTTGAGAAATTACTAAACTATCTGAGTTTGATCATTCAGTTCAAATTGTTGATAACAGATACACTAAGGATTTGGAAATTAGGGAATCTTGGGGTCCTTTTATCTCTATGCCACAAGAAACCTTTTTTCTTCTTCATCTGAAAATGGGAAACTTAGATATGTTTCAAGGATTTAAACCTTTTGTTTAAAAGCTATTGAAAGTACCAAGTAGTAGGATATATCTTTAAGACCCTTATTTCTAATACTGACAAAATACAACCATAAAAATAGATCAGTTTTTCTTCTTTCAATTGAGAAATAGTTCACAGAGCTAGACTATTGATAGTTCAAATGGGGCAGCTAGTTTTCTCTAGGGATATAGAATCTAATGGGGAATATGTTTTCTTGTGAGTATCATATTAGGGAGAAAAAAATTTGAAAATTAAAATATGAATTTCTTTCTAAAAAGCTGAGTTTGTTTTTACATCTTGAATTATATTTGTACAAGTTCCTTTTGGTGGAACAATTGTCTCCATTATCTGTATTTAATCATTTTTTTCATAGAAGCAACAATTTTCTTGCTGAATAAATGTAAGAGGTAGTTGCCATGTAGACAAATGTCAATTTCACTGAATCTAGCTTTTACTAGCTACAAAAAGAATTGTGGCTTATCCAGTGGCACTGCAGTACTGTCAAAATAAAATGTGGACCTAGTAGATTAAAATGTTTTTAATAATACATATGCTGTATTATATGTGACTAAGGCAGTTTTCTGTCTGTAGGGGAATTAAGGAACAAAGAATTGATAAACATTATGTAAAACTAAAGCCACTAACTAGTTCCTATAATCATTGCTTCTTACAAAATGTGCTTCTTTGTGTAGAGCAGACTGGTGCTTCAACTGAACTGAACTGCCTTTTGGCTTTCTTCTCTTTATTTATTTATTTATTTGTTGCACTTCATAATTCTCTTCTGTGAGTACTTAATATGTTTAGTACACACATTGATTCTTTTGTCTAAATCTTGCTCCTTTTTGTTTGCAATAATGCTTACAGTGTGCTTAATGACATTGACCCTTCAAATTTTTCCATGGTAACATTAATATGCTATTAATTGTTGAACTTGTCTCTTCCCTTGATATCTACAGTATTTACCCATTGTAGATTAGTATATAGGTATAGATAGAAGGCACAATGGATAGAGCACTGGGACCTAGTTAAGAAGTTTTGAGTTCAGATCCATCCTCAGACACTATTTAATATCTTTGATCCTGGTGTTTTCTGTCTTTCAGTTTTTTCAGCTATAAAAATGGGATACCATATAGGATTGTTGTACAGATAAAATAAAATATTTCTTAACACTTAGGATAATTCCTGGTGCATAGTAGATACTTAATAAGTGCTTGCTCATTTCCTCTCTTCCCTAAGGAACCACACCATGATTGCAAAAGGACCTGGAGAACATAAAGTCTCTATACCTCTCCTCTTTCTTTTTGTATTAGTCTTTTTGTCAAGACACTGAAAATGATGGTGCCAGCCAAAAACCTGTCTGTTCTTTCAAAGTTTCTGTCCATTATTTCTCCTGTAGAATTTTACTCAGTCTTCTAGGGCAAGTTATTTTAGTGTAAACATTTTTTTTAAATAGAATATGGCATTAAGGACTTTTTTTTTCTTTACTGTAACTATGCCATAGTTTTATATGATCTTGAAGGATACGTAAACTATTTCTTTTTGAATAATTACAATAGTTTCTTTTTGATTAGAAGTGCTGGATTTTGGCTGTAATATTGCTGTTTTCAGTTTGGGTTTCTTAGGTGATCAGAAGGTGATTGGTATATAATTTCTACTTTTACTTTGCCTTCTGATTCTAATAGATTTGGATAGAATTTCTTTTTCTTTTTTTAAAGGAAAATGAACTATTGAACTATATGTATAGCAGGTCTTTTCTTATATAAAAAGATTGAGGAGACACCAGTCATTTAGGGAATTGCTGAACAAGTTGTGGTATATGATTATAATGGGATATTATTGTGCTGTAAGGAATGACAAGGAGGAAACTTTCAGAAAAATCTTAAAAGACTTACATGAACATTTTTTTTTTTTTTTTTTTTTTTTTTTACTGAGGCTGGGGTTAAGTGACTTGCCCAGGATCACAACAGCTAGGAAGTATTAAGTATCTGAGACCAGATTTGAACTCTGGTCCTCCTGAATTCAAGGCTGGTGCTCTATCCACTGTGCCACCTAGGTGCCCCCTTACATGAACTTCTGACAAACTGAAATGAACAAAACCAAGAGTTATGAAAATATTTTTCTTATAGAAACTGTTAGGAACATCATATGCCTAGATACATTTTTGTCCTAAATGAATAACATCTTGAAATTTAAAAAAAAAATGAATTGCATACTTATAAATAAAAAGAGTTATTCTTAGATAAAATTTCTTGAAGAAGATTATCTAGGATTTTTCTTTGATCATGAATTTCAGGGAGTTCATCAATTGTTCAGTTATCTCTTTTTGATCTGTTTTCCAAAAATAAATAGGTGCGGTTTTTTTTTTTTGTTTGTTTGTTTGGTTTTTTTTTACATTTTTTCGGTCTCTTGCTTTGTCCAAATATTTCTTGTTGTCTCATGGAATCTTATTTCTTGTCAAAACTTCCTTATTTCTGTCAAAGGTACTTTAATTCTTTTACTCTCATAGGTTTATAATCTTATTGTTATTCTCAAGTCTTCACTAATGTTTTTCATAGTGTAGCCTTTCTGATCTCATAGGCTTTAGGTTTATTTAGTAGGGTTTGGCCTGGCTTTCGTTTCTACGGGAAAATTGTACATTAAAGTCTTTTCATGTCTGGAAATTACATAATCTAAAAACTGCTGAGCACTGAGTTACTTGAGTGACATACAGATAAATAATATGCTGTTGAAAGATGGCTAATATTTTGCTTATATGCAGTCATTTTCATTGAGTATGATTTTATTGTCTTGATGAAATGTCTGTGGAAAAGATAGAAAAGTATCTTACAATAGGAGTCTTTGCAACTGTAGATTGTTCCTTTTGCCCTGCATTGTCATTCTTTGTTGTTCTTGCATTTAGTGAAGTCCTAAACAGCTTTAATTTGTCACAAAAAGTGGTCCCAGCAATATCTTAAAGGCATAATTTAAAACTTTTAAAGTTTTTTAGGCAGCCATTAAAAATTTTCCTTGATACTTAATGTACAGTACCTGAAATTGACCTGCAGTATGTGTTTGTAAAAATCATGTGTGAGTCTACTAATATTTGCCACTTAACTTCCTAGGTGCCAATGAATTGGCTGTGCAGAAAGCAAAGGCAGAAATTACTAGGCTTATAAAAGAAGAATTAATCAGACTGGTAAGTAAAAATATTTTGGGTGGTTCGTATTAATAGTATGATCAACATTCTTTTGAAAAGTTGATTTTTGCTTTTTTTAAAAAATGTGTTTTTGGATTTTTCAATTTAAGTATCTTTTATATAGCATTCTAGTGGAACAGAAAAAAAAGTGCTATTTGCTTACACAAAGTTAATGGAAGATATTATACAGAATGTTACAGGAGGAAATGAACTTAACATGAGATCTTAAGCTAGATTTTTCAGCATCTGGCAATAAAAAAATCCTCCTCTTAAGAGAACAAAGCAGCATTGCGCCATAATGAATAGCCAGAGTTCCTGGGTGCAACTCTTACCTCTAAACTGTATAAGCCTAGACAAGTCACTTAATTTCTTAGTGTTCTAGGCAATTCTCTAAGACTATTAAGTTTCAGAGAAGATGCTGATCTGCATGAAAATTTCTTCATCTGGAAATTGTCCTTACCAATGAAAAATTAGAGATCCAGATCGCCTCCTTATCTTATCTTAAATTTATATCAATATTTTGGTACGTCTGTTAATTATATATGTAGAAATCACTAGTGAATGAATAAGTTGAGTGACATACAAATAAATGATAGGCTTTTAGAAGATTGCTAATATCCACTCATAGTTAAATTATTTAGAAGAAATATCAGATGGTAAAGATGCAAAAATTAATTTAATCTAATTGATTGAAAGTTTATCATTGTACATTTTTGATGTTAAATTCATATAGAGGGAAGTATTCAATTTGGGGGTATTTTTTACTGTCTCTGACCTTGATTCTTTTAATTACAGCAAAATTCATATCAACCAACAAATAAAGGAAGATATAAAGTTTTATAAAGATCTGGAGAAAACATCTTTACCAGTTGCTGGTGTGTGAAACTTTGTGGCTTCTGTTGTCTTTGAAGTTTACAGTATATTGTAAATTAAGATTTTTAAAAAAATTTTGTCTTGCTGATTTTTTTATACAAGAAAAACCAGTATTTGCTTAAAAAAAAAAAAAAAAGAAAAGAAAAAAAAAAAACTTTGTCCACTCTCCTAAGATGTTTGGACCTAAAACAAACTTGTTTTCAGAGTATGATTTCCTTTAGAATAATATTTATGTACTTATAAGTATGGAAATATGGATTAAATAGACTTTAATCCTGACAGACTCCAACTTTTAATACATAAGGAAAGATTTGAACATTTCATTGGAAATTAGTAAGATATACTTTTACCTTTGTTTTTTTGGAGCAATTCACAAACTAATTTACAATGAAATGTTTATTTCCAAACAAAGGGTAACATTCTCTTTTATTGGCTTGTTTTTGCTTTTCTTGGCATGAGTCTAATTGTCATACATCAAAGAATATGAACTAGAAATGAGGTTGTTATCCTCAAATATTTAGAGTATGCGTTCAGAGTCTTTATCTTAACTTTTATCATAGTAAATGGATAATAGTTTGAACTACTTTGTGTTTTTTGTACAAATTTAAAATGTGTAGCCTAATAGTTTTTTTCTGTGTATGACAGGATTTTAATGTTTGATTTTAGATTACCCTTTAATTTCTGAATTAAAAATTTTTAATCCCTATAGACAATTGATTTTTATAACCAAATCTATAAAGAGTAAGATTTTTCCTAACTCTTTAATAGTTTGATTATATATCTCTACATTTGATATATTCCAACACCCCAGTAGTAGATTGCATTTATTAAAATATATACTGTTTTTCTTTAAAATTATGGAGTAAAATTATGTCCTAGCATTCATCTTAAAGCTTGGCCTCTCTTCGGGGAAACAAATTACTTATTCTTGGGTTAGTCATAAATGTATTTGTTTTTTAGCCCTCAGATGACATAAATTCCTGGATCTGGAGCTTCCATGGTGTTCTTCTGGTTTAGGCTGTGAAATTTGATCACCCAGGGGCCTATCTGTACTTAGTACAAGTCTTTCAAATTAAGACACTGTCTGAATGGAGAGAGATTTTCAGGAATTGAATGTTTTGGTAAAAGATTTTTATTAATTAAGAGTCAAGAAATCCTCTTTACTTGAGTGAAGGACAAGTTTAAAAAATAATATACTGTAAATAGTATCATAAACTCAGTTTCTTAACAGTATGTTAAATAGCTTTAAGTGTCAGAGGATATCAAACCATTACTACTTCAGGGTAGCATTTTTATCTGAAAAGTTGTCACCTAGAAATAAATATGTTTCTGATTCCACTTTGTCCAATGTTTTCTTGGTGGCAGATTAAAGTACCATATATTATTTGTACAACAATACATAGGCAAAACAAATGATTTCTAATTTCAGCCATCTTTCTCTTAAGATTATTTATTTACTTACTTTTTTCAATCTGTGATGGTTTATGCTTCCTTTTGACAGTATATTTCCATCCTACACACTTGACAATTGGTGCTGCTTTCAACCAGCATCAGTCAGTCCACTTTGGGGTTGAGACTTTTTTTTTTTTTTTTTTTTTTTTTTTAAATAAAATCATTTTAAGAACTCTGTTCAGGTGTGTCATGCTACTTATCAAGAGAAGCCATGCTAGAAATATTATTTTCTTCAGAAAGCAAACTATGTTAGCCCATTGTTCAAGTGTCACACTGGCATGGTTGGATTTTTAAGATTTGGATGATGTACAGACTTTAACTTTTTTTTATGCACTATATCAATATTTGTTCAAATGTTTTCTAGATTCCTCCAAAAATAAAATAATAAAATAAATGTGCATTTTTCTTTAAATTGTCTTTGTTGATAAGTTTTCCATCATATTTTGTTTTTATAACTTATTCATTTAGACAAATGAGAAAAGTAATACTGTCTTTTGAAAAAACTTTCCAGCAAAATGTCACCTGAAGCACAGTATGTCCCTTCATCTTCATGGGTATCTTGGGCCTCTTGGAATTTAACCAGACAGTTCAGAAATCCACCTTTACAAGTAAGAGACGAAGAAAATAAACTGAAAAAGAATGGAGGGAGGGGGAAGGGAAGGGAAGGGGTTTAGCATATTTCAAGTTCAATATGAGACAAAGGTATATGGCATCCAAAATAATGACCTAACATGATTTAGGCTATATTAACCTAGTCATACTAAGACTAGGGTATTGGTAGTTCCCACTCTCCTCTTCCTGGTTAGATCACATCTGGAGCATTCTGTTCCAATTAAGAAGGACTTGGATAAATTGGAAGGGCATTAAGAAGAGGATTGCCAAGTTGGTCAAAAACTTTGAGTTCATATCATATGGAAATTGGTTAAGAAATTGAGTATAATCAGCTTGGGTAGGTTGGGGATGGAGACAATATCTTTGAGTATTTGGAGGGCTGTTAAATCAAGCAGAGATAAGACTTGCTTGGCCCCAGAGAACGGATAGAAGTTGCCTAGGGATAGGTTTAATGGTAGAAAATCATACTAACAATAAGATAATCAAAATGGAATGGACTACCTTTGAAGGGGATGGGGTTCCTGGACCTTAGGGAGAATTTTCCAATAAAATCTTCTTGATTACTTATTAGGAATGTTATAGAGGGTATATTTTTTTAGGTACAGCTTGGAGCTGATGATCTCAGATCCTTTTCAGCTAGGAGATCCTCTGATTGAGTCTGAACATAGAAAAATGCTATGAAAGATTTTACTCCTACTAATGAGGCCATTCTTTTTTATTGGATATTTTATTTTATTGGATTATTTACCAAAATCCTTTTTAAATTCAGTAGTTTCTCGTCTGTGATGTCAAGGTGTGTTGAAACCAGTTTTTTGGAAGATAGTAACAAAGTACCTATATAATATGTGTGATATGATATAGTTCATTTTTTTGTGTTAAAGTGCTCTTACATAGAAGGAAAAATAGAATAGGGAACATCTAGCCCTCAATTGATAACCCTTAGGGTCTTGACTCCTGGCATGTCACAGGTCTATGTAAGGTGATATGCTTGGTAATTTTTAGTTTAAATTTCCTTAATCTTCTAGAAAGCCTTCAGTATCAGACTTGAAATAAGCAGTGTAATGCAGAAGTTACTAAGCTCATTTCAGAGAATTTAATATATAGGGATTCATAGTCTTTTTTTGCATCAAGGATCCCTTTGATACTCTAGTGAAGTTGACCAAGCCCCTTCCCTCCCACATATTTGATTATTTAGACAGTATGTGGTAAAGGACATGGTGACTTGTGTGGTCTTCAGAAATCCATCTAGTCAGAAGGACCCCTTTTCCATGTAACTAGGAATTTGTATGTCTTTTGGTACCAAGGAAGCTAGGTTGGACAGTTTTGTTCTAGGTTATGCTGAGCAGAGACCTGGTCAGATCTGAAGACTGATGCAATTTTTCAGAATTATATATCTCAATTATGTTTTTAAATACATAAAAATCTTTGGGGTCTAGTGTCAAAGTTGAGGGGAGCCCAGTCCCAAATTGTTAGGCAATTGACATAGATTGCTTAATAAATCAATGTGCCCAGAAGCTCAAACTTATATTTCCTCAGTCATTTCTTCTTTCACTTGCTGCAATAAGTAGGTCCAACATATTATCTATTGTACCACTAGAGACTCAAAACTTGTCTTAGGAAGGAATACAAATACAAATTCACCTACCACAATGTCCCAAATGTTTCCTTAATGGTTTATTCTTTGTCTCTGAAACCTTAATTGAAGTATGTTTGTGAAAATATGCTAAATGCAAATGGACTAGTTACTCTACAGGAATTTACTTTTGAGTATTTATCATTTTTCTTAAGCCAAATGTTGTTTCCAAATATGGTGTCAGCATAATTTGTTCTCAACATTAAGCATCTGAAAAAACAACCTGATTTAATTCTGTTAGCTTAAAAAAAGGGGGGAGTGCCAGCTAGGTGGTGCAGTGTATAGAGCACCAGCCCTGAAGTCAGGAAGACCTGAGTTCAAATCTGGCCTCCATACTTAACTCTTCCTAGCTGTGTGACCTTGGCCTCAGCCCCCTCCCCCCCAAAAAAGGAAAAATATTAAGCAAGGAGTCTTCTTTACAAATATTAAACAAAAATGAAATGTGAAATATTTGGCCATTTGCCTGGAAGTCTTTACAATTACCATTGCCACATCATGGTTGTGCCCTTAATAGTTTTCACATAAATTGACAGTCATGAAAAATTTTATTAATTGTCCCTAATACTAACTAACCTTTAAGTATTTCCTGTCCTCTTCCCATAATTAAACATTGAAAATACACGTGAAAATGACTGATACTTGACAATTCAAAATTATTGTAATTTTTCAGTTTTTATAGATATTAAAGGAAGGCATTTACATGTAAAAGCTACTTTTTTTAATTAAAAAAAATTTATTTTCATCTTTTTTTTGTTTTCAGTTAGTAACAATGGAAATTCTTTTCCTGTAGTCTACCTCAGCCAACTGAGAATGAAAGAAAAATAAAATTCCTTTTACAATGATGTATAATGAAGCAAAACAAATTTCAGTTTTGCACATGTCTGGTTTTTTATTTAAACTTCTTATTTTATTTGAAAAAAGAAAAACTAACAAATAAAAAAAAGCAAAACAAAACAGAACATTGTCACATGCCCAGCAGAACATCAGGGAAGATTCAAAATACATAAATTATCAGATCAAGAAAGTGTATATATATTAATAGAAGAAATTATATTCATGAGTGTCTATTTTTTTCTTTACTTCCTTGTAAATTGTTCTTTGGTTCTCTGCTGCACACCTTACTTACTTTATTCTTTTTTTCTCCCTCTTTATTCTTCCCCACCCCATGCCTAAGCATGCTACAAACGATATATGTATATGTGTATAGAGAGATATATACATACACACACACACACACACACCTCACATATACACACTTCTTTCCTCTCCCTGCTGCCTCTTTAATTAAATTCTGCTCCATAACTTGCCTTGCTATTACTTAACATCCCCCAACCCAAGGAGTCCTCCCTTGTCCTCTTCCTCCTCTTTTGCTTTCCCAACCTCCCATCCCTTCTCTCATTTCTTTATAAATTTGGAGGATGCTTTACCCTTCGTGGTATATATGTAGTGTTGCTTATAGAACCCATTCCCGTTGTAAGTAGGTTTTCAGAACTACAATTGGCTATATTTAAAAGAAAAAATACATACATAAATATGAAATCTACACTTTGTAATCTACATATAATTATATACATATATTATTTTTCTCAATAGTATTTTATTTTTCCAAGTACTTGTCAAGATAATTGTCAACATTCATTTTTGTAAGACTTTAATGTCCTAAATCGTTTTCCCTCTATTCCTTACCTTCTCTCTTCCCAAGACAGCAAGTAATCTGAAACAGGCGAAGTAGCACATATTTCTTATTCTGTACTCTATGTACTTCTTCATGTTTTTGGTTAGTCATTATATTGATCAGAATTTCTAAGTTGTTCAAAGTTGTTTGTTTTTACAATAGACATTGTCTAAGTTTTTCTCCTGGTTCTATTCATTTCACTCTACATTAGTTGATCCAAATTCTTCCAAGTTTCTCTAAAATTACATTCTTCATCATTTCTTACTGCACAATAGAATCCCATCACATTTACATACCATAATTTATTCAGCCCTTCCTCAATTCCCATTCTTTGCTTTCTCAAAAAGCTAAAAATATTTTTGTACATATTAGTTGGGTTTTGTTTTCCTTAGGATTAATTCTTCCCTTAATATACCCTTCTAATTCTCTCTTCTTTTGTCTCCTCTTCTTTACTTTGCTGTTGATGTTGATGTTGATGCTGTTGCGTTTTTTTTTTTACTTTATTTTTATTTAATTTTTTAAATTATAGTTTTTTATTTTCAAAATGTATACATGGATAATTTCTGACATTCACCCCTACAAAACCCTGTATTCTATTTTTTCCACCCTCCCTTCTCCCTATTCCCTCCCATAGTTGGCAAGTGATCCATTATATTAAACACGTGCAATTCCTCTTTACATACTTCCACAAATATGCTACAAGAAAATTTAATCAAATTTCCACACAAAAATATTAAATCAAAGGAAGAATTGGATCAAAAAGGAAGAAAAAGAGAAAGAACAAAATGCAAGCAAATACCATCAAAAAGAGTGAAAATACTATGTTGTGGTCCATATTCAGTTTCCACTGTTCTCTCTGTGAGTGCAGATGGCTCTCTTCATCCCAAGACCATTGGAACTGGTCTGAATCACCTCATTGTTGACAAGAGCTATGAGTATCAAAATTGATCATTATATAATCTTGCTGTTGCTGTGTACAATGATTTCCTAGTTCTGCTCATTTTACTTAGCATCAGTTCATATAAGTTTCTCCAGGCCTCTCTGAAATCATCCTTCTGATTGTTTCTTATAAAACAATAATATTCTATAATATTCATATACCTTAACTTAGTCAGCCATTCTCCAATTCAGTTTACAGTTTCTTGCCACTACAAAAAGGGCTGCCACAAATATTTTTGCACATGTGGATCCCTTTCACTCCTTTATGATCTCTTTGGGATACAAACCTAGTAGAAACACTATTGGATCAAAGGGTATGCAGTTTCATAGCCCTTTGGGCATAGTTCCAAATTGCTTTCCAGAATGACTAAATCAGTTCACAACTCCACCAACAATGTAATAATATCCCAACTTTCCCATATCCCCTCCCAATATTTGTCTAAAATGTATTTCTGTAGCCAACTCTGTGAGTATAGTGGGTATTCTTTATTCCTTTAAGTAGTTCAGATGAGAATGAAGTTTATATGTCATGTGCTTCCTCTACCCTTTCCTCATGTGTATAAATATATGTAATTTATTTATTTATACATATATATTATATATAATATGACATATTTATATACATATAATTATATATAATATGTACAATATAATATATATTATATATAATATATGAAACCTGAACATCCTTATTATCTGAGACAATCTTTCTTAATCTTAATCTTCCTTTCCTCTGTGTATTCTCCTATCCTGTTTTTCCATTCTTTTTCTAAGATCAAGATGTAACAACACTTCCAGAACTTCTCTAATTGGACTCCCTCTATGACTCCTGATGATGAGAGGGTTCAGAAAGAACATATATATCTTCGCATATTAGAATGTAAGCAATTTATCCTAATTTAGTCACTTATGATTGTGCTTACCTTTTTATATTTCTCTGTATTTGAAGTTCAAAGTTTAAAAGTGTTATAAAGCTTTGCTATTTTCATCAGGAATGCTTGGGAGTTCTCTCTTTCATTAAAGAAATTTTTTTTTCCCCTTCAAGGTTTCTCTGGGTAAGTGGTTACAAGTTTATATTCTTTGCCTGCTGGAAAAATGTGTTTCATTCTCTTTGCTTCTTAAGATAATAACTGCTATATTGTGTATGATCCTGACTTTGACTCATTGGTATTTGAATTTTTTCTGACTGTTTGCAGTACTTTTTCTTTGATTTAGAAAGTACAGATTTTGGCTCTCATTTTCCTAGGAGTTTTCATTTTGAGATTTCCTTCAGGAGCTAATGAGTGGATTCTTTCTATTTCCACTTTACCCTCTGGTTTTCAGAGATCTAGACACTTAATTTGTGATTTCTTGAAAAATGTTCCTTTTAGCTAATAATTAATGTGCAACAAGAAAATGGTATTTACACACATATATTGTATCTAGGTTATATTGTAACACATGTAAGATGTATGGGATTACCTGCCATCGGGGGGAGGGAGTGGAGGGAGGGAGGGGATAATTTGGAAAAATGAATTAAAAAAAAAAAAAAAGAAAAAGAAAAATGTTCCCTTTTTGGGGGGAGGGACATGATTTTTAGATAGTCATATAGTTCTTAATTTTTTCCCCCTTGATTTGTTTTTTATTGTTATGTTGTTTTCACATTTTTAAAAATTAATTAACAATTAACATTTTTGGGGCAGCTAAATGGCACAGTGGATAGAGCACTTGCCTTGAAGTGAAGAGGACCTGAATTCAAATGCAGCCTCAGATACCTACAATTTGCTAACTCTGTGACCTTGGGCAAGTCACTTGACCCAAATTTCCTTGCAAAAACCAAACCAAACCAAACAAAAAACCCAAAATTTTGTTAATTGTTTTTATACTTTGCATTTTTTCCCAATCTTTCAACTTTAATATTTCTTGTCTTCATGGAGTCTTTGGCTTTTGTTTGCTCTATTCTAAATATCAGGAAGTTTGTTTCTTGGGCAAGATTTTATATCGCTCATACCAAACTGTTAATTAATTTTCCATTTCTTTTTGACATAATATTTCTTTCCCATTTTTTTCCCCTAGAACTCTAATTTTATTGATTAAAAACATTTCTAATTCCTTCTTTTTTCCCCCCAATTCTTGCTTTATTCCAGGAATTCTAATTGAATTTATGCCTAAGCTTTATTTTGTTTTGCAGTTTTATATTTTGCAGTCAGACTCCTATGTCTGCATCTTGAATATTCCTGTTACTATAACATAATTTCTTAAACTGTAATTTTTTTTTGGCTTATTCATTCTAGCTTATTTCTAACTTTGGACTTTATTTTAGGGCCAGAATCTGTGTACTTCTAAAGGGAACATCTGGCCTGGCAAAAACAACAAAAACCAAACTATTCTTTGGAGTATGGTAAATTATATCAAGTTGGCATCTTCAGACCATATTAGCTGCTATGAGAAATCTTGATTTTGATGCTCTAATTCCAAGGATGTTTTGTAGCCATCTGGTACCAGCATGAGAACTAGTGCTTCTGAACTCAGCACAAGTTATTAGTACCCTCTTTAAAGTTCCTTCTCATGAAAGATTGCAGGAAAATAATTTTCCTACCTCTTTCCCCAGGCTGCTTATGTGCCAACATTACCTCTATGCTTGCCATGATTTTTGCTCAAGACACTGGCCTTGGTGACATGCAGGTTGAAGGGTTGTTGTTGTACAAGTTATAGGAATCCTGATTCTATTTTGACAGTTTATGATGCCTCATTATTTCCACATTTATATAGCATTAAATCATAAAATATTTTCTAAATTTGGATTGTTAAGCAGAGAAAATATTTCCAAACAATTAATTTTGACATATCAATAAAGCAGTAAATTAATAAGTATTTATTAAGCATTTACCATGTTCCAGGCATTGTGCTAAGTACTGAGAATATTTTAAAAAGGTAAAAGACAGTACCTGCTCTCAAGGAGGTCATTGTCTAATAGGGGAGACAACATTTAAATAATTTGCAAAATATAAATGGGATAATAATCAACAGCAGGAAGACACCAGCATTAAGGAGTATTCAGAAAAACTTCTTATAGAAGAAGAAATTTTACCTGGGATCCAAAAAAATTCAGGGAACTAGATGAAGGAGGGGAGAACCAGGCTTGGAAGATGAACCAATGCAAATGCTTCGAGTCAGAGAGGTAAGAGTGTCTTGTGTGTGAGGAACAGTGAGCAGGCCAGTATCACCAGATCAGAGTGTACTGATGGAGTAAGATATAAGAAGACTGGAAACATAGGAGGGGTCCAAGTTATAAAGAGTTAAAAGTCAAATGAGATTTTATGTTTGATCTTGGAGCTAATAGCCTTTGGAATTTATTGAATAAAGGATGACATGAACAGACCCGAACTTTAGGAAGATTAATTTGATCTGGAGACGTTAAGGTGGTGATTCACAGTGCAGTGTGGTCCATAGGTTGCTGAAAAGTCTAGAAGGTTAAGAAAAGGCCATTAGATTTGGTAATTTAGATCTGATAATTTTGAAAAACAAAAACTTGCAGTTGAATAATTAGGTAAAACACCAGATAGTAGAGAATTAGAAGACTGAGGAAAAGAAGTAGAGGCAGTGATTATAAACAGACTTCTCAAAGAGTTTAGCCACAAAAGGGAAGAGAAATTTGGGATGATAGCAAATGAGGACAGATGATCAAGTGAGTATTTTTAAAGATATAACATGGACATATTTATAAGCAGTAAGGAAATATCCAGTAGACTGGGAGAGGCTGAAGATAAATGAGAGTGAGAATGATAGAAGGGACAAATACCAAGAGAAGATAGGATGGAATGGGATCACTTGTATTGGCAGAGGGGTTAACTTTAGCAAGAAGGGCCATCTTTTTACCTGAGACAAGAGTGAAAGAAGTGATAGGGGCAAAAAGTATCTAAATGATATTGAAGCGGAAAAGAAGGAACACTTGTTGAATGACCTCTCTTCAGGAAAATATGAAGCAAAATTCTCAGCTAAGAGGGAAGGGAGAGTCCATGAAAGATGTGAAGAGGGATGAAAAGGTTTGGGAAAGTCACTGGGGTGACTAAGATAGTTATTTAAAGAGATATAAAAGGATTTTGTTGCTGCAATGAAAGCCTTGTTAAGATTATGTAATTTGAATTTGTAATATATCTAGTCACAGTTTCATGATTTTCTCCAGCTTTTTTTCCAGCAGCATGTGAGTAGGAGTGAAGGCAATAGGTAATGAGTGTAATCAAAGACTGATGTTTGGTAAAGCAAAACTAGAAATAGAATGAGAACACAAGGAAGCTGAGAGAAGAAAACTGTAGAATTGAACTGGTTCACAAATGGGTTAAAATGGAAAAGGGGGAAGATTATAATCAGTGCAGGAATGATGGCCTGGGAAGGAACTGGGAGGGAAAGGGGAGGAATTGTCAAAGGATTGGCAGTCTTGGTGAGAACAAAGAACAGGATGTAATGTTTTAAGGCAACAGGAGAAGCATGAGGACTACAAATTATGATCATAAGGAAACTTTAGAGATTCTGAATATGGAAGTGGTATATTTGTAAATGATGGCAAGGTGACTATATGTATATAGCTGAAATGAGATACAGAAATGCTAATGAAATATGAAGTAATGAGTGGATAATGAAATGAGTAAGCTGAGGAACTGAGAAGTTAAGCTGTTTTGAGGGAGTATTACTATATATATTGAAGTCTCCTAATCTGAAGGCAAGAGATGGGGAGGAGTTAGGCAATGAACTCATTGAGGAAAGAAGGAGAGTGTCGTAGAGATTGGCATACAAAAGCTTTAAGAAATTTGATTGGGAGCTAGATATGAATTATTGTTTAATGCTAATTGATTTCTTGTGACCCCATTTGGGGTTTTCTTGACAAAGATACTGGAGTGGTTTGCCATTTTCTTCTCCCAAGTCATTTTAAAGATGAAGAAACTGAGGCAAACAGGGTTAAATGGCTTGACCAGGGTCACATAGTAAGTGTCTGAGGACATCTTTCTGAGTTTTCCTGATTCCCAGCCTGGCACTCTCCATTTTGCCACATAGAACAGAGGTTACTGAATGATAGTAAAAGAGGTGGAGCCTGGCAATAAGGAGCAAGAAGTTTTCAGACCTCACCCATATCATTCAGTGGATCAGAAGAAATTAATGAAAATACAACCAGTTCTGGAAAAGGCGGCCAGGCAGGCTGTGTCATCACGAGGAATTCAAGTGCAATGATAGCCAGGAGGATGAAAGATGGGGAAAGATGAGTTTCCCTATGTAGCAAATAATCAGGCAGCAAAGTGAAAGGAGCTTTAGAATAGGACTTGGAGGGTAAGAAGTTGGGTACAGGAAAAGAGGAAGGAAAGAATAGACAGTGCAGCACAGAGGAGGACCCTGAAAACTAGGTGGGGTTTCTAATTGTTGATACTGGGATTAAAGTAGATTATTGACATCCTTAGGGGTCTGGCTCAGGGCTTCAGGCAGCTTCCCCAAAATCGGGAACTTACCTTGTGGGAAACAGGCCAGCAATGGGATGGCTGAGCATAAAAAGTCGAGATAAGTAACATGAAAATATAAGTTTATTTTTAAACATATCATCCACTTCTAAGCCTCAGGTGCAGAAAAAGCTTTGACTACTTGGACTTAGGAAGACTTGGCTTCAATCTACCTCTGATAAAATTTGTGAGACCCTAGACAAATAACTGAACTTTAGGGTATCTCAGTTTTTTTAAAAAAATTATTTTTTTTTAAGCTTTTTATTTTCAAAATATTATGCACGGATAATTTGACAACATTGACCCTTACATAGCCTTGTATTTCAGATTTTCTCCTCCTCCCTCATTCTTTCCCCTAGATGGCAAGCAATTCAATATATGTTAAACATGTTAAAATATATGTTAAATCCAATACGTGTAAACATATTTATACAATTCTCCTTCTGCACAAGAGAAATCAAATCAAAAAAAAAGAAAGTAAATGAGTAGGAAAACAAAATGTAAGTGAACAACAACAAAAAGAGTGAGAATATTTTGTTGTGATCCACATTCAGTTCCCACAGTCCTCTCTCTGGTTATAGATGACTCTTTTCATCACAAGATCATTGGACCTGGCATCAATCATCTCATTGTTGGAAAGAGTCACGTTCATCAGAATTGATTGTCGTATAATGTAGATGCTGTTGTGTACGATGATTTCCTGGTTCTGCTCATTTCACTTAGTAGCAGTTCATGTAAGTCTCTCCAGGCCTTTATAAAATCATCCTCCTGATCATTTCTTATAGAACAATAATATTCTATAATGTTCATATACCATAACTTATTCAGCCATTTTCCAACTGATGGACATCCACTCAGTTTCCAGTTTCTTTCGACTATGAAAAGGGCTGCTACAAACATTTTTGCACATGTGGGTCCCTTTCCTTCCTTTAAGATCTCTTTGGGACATAGGTCTAATAGAAACACTAGTGAGTCAAACGGTATGCATAGTTTGATAACGTTTTAAGCATAGTTCCAAATTACTCTCCAGGATGGTTGAATCTATTCACAGTTGATCTGGAAATATGCAAATTATTTAATAAATATATATTTATATAATTGATATATATATATAGTAAGCATATATATATCAAATCCACTGGAATAGGAATGGGATTAATTTATCATTTTCTTCTTTGAGACTATTTTTTTACTCTTTGTATTTTTTCATCATTCACTTTTGATTGTTTTATGATTCTTTCCATTTGTATGTGTATTGTTTTCTTGGCTCTGCTTACTTTATTCTGCATCTTATTATGTAAATCTTTCCATGTTTCTTTGTATTAATTTGTATTTCTAATTTCTTAAACATAATATTTTATTACATACATATACCAATTTTTTTTTGGGTCATTCCCCAAGTAATGTCATCTACTTTGTTTCCATTTCTTTGCTATCACAAAAAATGCTGCTATGAAATTTTGATATAATTGGAAGGTTCTTGTCAGTGACTTCCTTGAGATATAGCCTAATAGTAAAATGTCTGTGTCAAATAGAATGGACATTGTATTTGTAATTCTGAATTCCTTTAAAAAACAGTTAAACCATTTTGGAGCAACCAAAATTTTAGTGCATCCCTAAACAATGCACTAAGTATGCCTATCTTCTTAGAGCCTCTCCAACACTATTACCATATTTGCCAATTTGCATGTATAAGATGAAAGTATAGGGTTATTTACATTTCTTGTTATAATAATTTGAAATATTCTTTAAAAATTATTTTCATTTTCAGTTCAGAATTCTTCCCCCTTTTTCCCTCATCCACCCATTGAGAAAGAAATATGATAGTGAACTATACTAAAATACATACTGCATGTGTCATTAGTTACTCTTCCTAAATTTTTCTGAAACTGTCTCCCTTTTGTCATTTCTTATAGCACAAAAGTATTCCATCACAATAATATACTACTTGTTCAGTCATTCCCCAGTTAATGGGCATTAATTCTTTGCCACCATAAAAAGAGCTGCTATAATTATTTTTGTACAAGTAATTCTTTTCTTTGCTCTCTTTGAGGTATAGACCCAAAGTGGTATTATTGGGTCAAAAGGTATGCATAGTTTAAGAGTCCTTTCAACATATGTACTTCCAGATTGTTTTCCAGAATGGTCAAATAAATTTCACATGAAGCATTCTTTCACATGGTTGTTATACAATTTTTCTTTCTTTTTTGGTTTTACTTTTCAATATTATTTTATTTTTCTAATTACATGTAAATATAGTTTGTGATATTCATTTTTGTAAAATTTTGACTTCCATGTTTTTTCTCCATGTCCCTACCTTTTTCCTACTCTAATGACAAGCAATTTGATGTTATACGTGTAACAATCATTTTAAACATATTTCCGTATTAGTCATTTTGTGAAAGAAAAATATGAACAAAAAGGAAAAACCATGAGAAAGAAAAAGCAAACAAAAAAGAAATGTGAGAATTGTATGCTTTTTAAAATAATTATTTAATATTTTCCCTAGCTACATTTAAAATAATTTTTTTTTACATTTGTTTTAAAACTTTTGAGTTCCAGATTCTCTTCCTTATCCCCACTCTCGGTCCCCATAAAGAAATTACTTGTGAAGTTATGCAAAACATTCCATAACTCATGTTTGTGAAAGACAACATAACTCTTCCATCTTAAAAAATATATTTTCAAATAAAGACAGAGAGAGAGAGAGAAAGAGAGAGAGGGGATGGAAAGAAAGGGAAAGGGACAGGGACAGGGACAGGGAGGGAGGGAGGAAGAGAGACAGAGAATGCTTCAATCTGCATTCAGACACAATCATTGCTTCTCTGGGTATGGAAAGGATTTTTCAACATCAGTAGTAATGAATCATTGTTTTACTGAGAATAGCAAAGTCATTTACAGCTGGTCATCCCAGAAAATTTGCTATTCACTTTGCTTGAGTTCCTGGGGGACTTTCCAGGTTCTATCACAATCACATACCATGATTTACTCAGCGATTGCCCAATTGGTGGGCATAAAAATAGTATACTTTGATTTACATTCAGTCTCTGTAATTCTCTCTCTGGATGCAGATGGCATTTTCTATCCTAAATCTATTGAAATTGTTTTGGATCAGTAAATTTCTGAGAAGAGTTAAGTCTATCATTGTTGATCACATAATCTTGCTGTTACTTTGTACAGTGTTTTCTGGTTCTGCTCACTTCACTCAATATCAGCTCATTTAAGTCTTTCTAGACTTTTCAGAAATCAGCCTATTCATCATTTCTTAGAGAACAACAATATGTTGCTCTATCAATCATATTCCACAATTTATTCATCCCCAATTGATGGGCATCCATCCGCTCAATTTCTTGCCAATACAAAAAGGGCTACTATCAATGTTTTTGCATATGTGGGTCCTTTTCTGTTTTCTCTTTGGGATACAGACTTAGTAGTGACACTGTTGGATCAAAGGATATATATGTATGTATATATTTAGTTTGATAGCCTTTTGGGCATAGTTCCAAATTGTTCTCCAGAATGGCTCAATCAGTTTTACAACTCCACCAACAATGCATTAATGTCTGTTTCCCCACATCCCCTCCAACATTTATCATTATGATCATCCAATCTGAAAGGTGTGAAGGGATACCTCAGAATTGTTTTAATTTGCCTTTCTTATAGAGCATTTTTCATAAGATTATAAGTGGCTTCAATTTCTTCATTTGAAAATTGTTCATATCCTTTGATCTTTTGTCAGTTGGAGAATTACTTATAGATTTGAATTAGTTCTCTTATATATTTGAGAAATAAGGTTTTTATCAGAACCCCTGCAAAAATTGTCTCCCAACTTTCTGTTTTCCTTTATCTTAGTTGCATTGGCTTTATTAGTACAAAATATTTTTAATTTAATGTAATCAAAATTATCCATCTTGTATTTTATAATGTTCTGTCTCCTGTTTGGTCATAAATTCTTCCTTTCTCCATAGATTTGACAGGTAAAACTATTCCTTGCTCTCCTAATTTATAACTATTTATGTTTAAATTATGTACCTGTTTTGACTTTATCTTGATATAAGGTGTAAGATGTTGGTAATTGAATATTAAATCCTTGTCTGAGAAATTTGATACAAATATATTTTTCTGTCCTACTACTTGCCTTCTTATTCTACATATATAAATTTTATTTGTATAGAATTGATTCACGTAATCAAAAATAGCTATTTTTTTTTTTATAATTGCCTCTATCCCTTATTTGGCAAAGAATATATTTCTTCTCTATGGTTGTGAGAGAGACATAATCTTTTTGTCTTCTGACATTTTATGGCATGACATTTCATATGAAGATCATATATCTATTCTAATGCCAGACTTATTTCCAGTTTTCCCAGCAATTTAAATTATTTTTCTTTTTTTCTTGTTTTTTTAGCTTTTTATTTTTTTCAAATAAATACAAAGATAGTTTTCAATATTCACCCTTGCAAAAACTTGTGTTCCAAAATTTTTTCCCTCTCTCCTTCCCTCCCACTCCTTCCCATAAACAACAGTTGATTATTGATTAAACATATGCAATTCTTCTAAAGATATTTCCATATTTGTCATGCTGCACAAGAAAAAAATCACATCAAAAGGTGAAAAAAAACCTAAGCAAGCAAGCAAGAAAATCCAAAATATTATGCTTTGATTCTTATTCAGTTCTCCATTATTCTTTCTCTCTGGATGTGGATGGCTCTTTCTATCAGAAGTTTAGTGAAATTATCTTTAATGACATCATTGTTGAAAAGAGCTAAGACCATCATAGTTAATCATCACATAATCTTGTTGCTGTGTATAATGGTTTCTCCGTTTCATCACTTCACTTAGCACCAGTTCATGTAAGTCTCTCCAGGCCTTTCTGAAATCAGCCTTATTATGCTTCTCTTAAGTCTTGTAATTGGAGATCATATTTTCTTCTTAGGTTTAGTCTTTTCATCAGAAATGATTGAAAATCTTGAAAATCTCCTATTTTAGTGAATGTCCATCTTTTCCCCTAAAAGATAATGCTTAATTTTGTTGGGGAGATGATTCTTGGTTGTAGTCCAAGCTCCTTTTGCCTTCCAAAATATAATATTCTAGGCCCTCTGATCCTTTAATATGGAACCTGCTAGGTCTTGGATAATCCTGATTGTGGTTCCTCCATATTTGAATTGTTTCTTTCTGGCTGCTTACAGAATTTTCTCCTTGATCTAATAATTCTGTAATTCAGCTACAATATTCTTTGGAGTTTTCTTTTTGGGGTCTTTTTCAGAAGATGATCAATGGATTCTTTCAATGATTATTTTATCTTCTGGTTCTAGGAAATCAGAGCAGTTTTCCTTGATGATTTCTTGAAAGATGATGTTTAGGCTCCTTTTTTTCATCATGGCTTTTTGTTAATGCAATAATGCTTAGATTCTCTCTCCTGGATCAATTTTCCAGGTTGGTTGTTTTTTCAATAAGTCATTTTACATTTTTGTCTATTTTTTTTTTGAAAATTTGTTTGACTGATTCTTGATTTCTCATTTAGTCATTCACTTCCATTTATCTAATTCTAATTTTTAGTGATTATTTTCTTCAGTTAGCTTTTTTTTACCTCTTTTTGCATTTGGTCAATTGCACTTTTAAAGAAGTTGTTTTGTTTAGTGGATTGTTTTTTTCCATTTCATCAAATTTATTTTTTAAGGAGTTGTTTATTTATGTGTACTTGTCAGCTTATGTGCTTTCTTTTCTAAGGTGTTGCCTTTTCCCTCAAAATTTTCCTAACTCTCCTGAATTGCTCTTATTTTTTTCCTCATTTTTATTCTATTTTTAAGATCCTTTTAAAACTCTTCTGAGAGAGTCTTTTGAACTGAAGACTTGTTCATATTCCCTTTGAAGCTTCATCTGTAGGCATTTTGCATCTGTTGTCTTTTTTTGAGGTTGTGTTCTGGTCTTCTCTGTCTTATAATAGTTCTGTATGTTTAAAGCTCTTTTTGCTTTTTTGCTCATTTGTAAAGGTTGAGGTCTGATTTTAGGGCATAGAGGAGATTGTCCCAAGTTTACCCTGCAGGGTGACAGGGGCTTCTCAAGGACTGTGTTGGGGCAGGTGCTTCAAACTTCCTTACTATGCTGAGTGCCCTAGCCAAATCCTATTATGGACTCAGAACTCTGAAACAAGGATTCTTACAAGATGTTAAGTCAGTGGAATTGATAAAGACAATGGTTGTCTAGTTTAGTATGGTGATTAATAGTTCTCTAGTTCAGTACATCTACTTAGTACTTAATATAGTTCCACAAGATTCACACCTATGATAATGTAATTATAATAGAGTATATAATAGCCAGCCAGGACTGGAGGAGATTCATTCCATCTTCAGTCAGTCTCCTGGTGGCTCTCCTGGGGGACCAAGGGACTGAGAGAAGATTCATTCCATCATCCACCTTTGTGGTGGCTGGAGGCTGAAGCACAAGCCCTTGGACTCAAAGAGATTCATTTATCCCATCTCACACCTCTGTGGTGGCAGGGCTCTCCTCCTTAGTTTCTCCACTGAAACCAAGACTCCAGAAGGCTTCTAACAAAGCTAGGTGGACCCTAGACAAGGAAACTAGACATGAAGGAGATAATAAAGAATTTGGACTTTTAACACCTGGCTATTCTTGTGGTGATTACTGAACTGAAAAGAAGGCTGGTCCCAAGACCTCCAGAAAACGAACAAGAACATTCCATTTTGGCATCTGAATGTGGGACCAAGGACCTAAATCTGTGACCCAGAAATTAGGGTGAGTACAAAAACAAACAAGAAGGAAACTTTGTTAAGGGCTAACACAGTGTTTCAGTTGAAATGGGACAAATGTTTACAAAGGAGCCTTTTCCACTTCAAGGAAATGTGGCAAAAGCTTAGTTTTAAACTCATAAAAAACCAAGGTTTGATTGTAACTTGGGAGCAGATTATTGAACTTTTAGAAACATTACAATACACATCTCCTTTGTTCTCAAATGAAAAAAGTTAGATTCAGAGGAGTGGAAATTAGTAGGAGAGCAACTATGTGAATATTATAATGATAATGATCCTGATTCAGTTCCTAAAGAAACACTCTATACATATAACAATACACTTGGCTTTAAGGAATTATATATAAGTATTAGAATAAGGAAAAAGAAGAAAGTGTAGAAGGGGGAAGATACTGAAAAACTAGGTGAAAAAGATGAAGAATTAGACAAGAATGGAGTTAAGTCTGTGCATACCCTTTGATCCAGCATTGCTGCTATTGGGCTTATATCCCAAAGAAATACTGAGGAGGGGAAAGGGACCTGTATGTGCCAAAATGTTTGTGGCACCTCTTTTTGTAGTAGCTAGAAACTGGAAGATGAATGGAGGTCCATCAATTGGAGAATGGTTGGGTAAATTGTGGTATATGAAGGTTATGGAATATTATTGCTCTGTAAGAAATGATCAACAGGAGGAATACAGAGAGGCTTGGAGAGACTTACATCAACTGATGCTGAGTGAAATGAATAGAACCAGAAGATTGCTGTACACTTCAATGTTGTATGAAGATGTATTCTGATGGAAGTGGATATCTTCAACATAAAGAAGATCCAACTCACTTCCAGTTGATCAATGATGGACAGAAACAACTACACCCAGAGAAGGAACACTGGGAATTGAATGTAAACTGTTAGCACTACTGTCTATCTACCCAGGTTACTTATACTTTCGGAATCTAATACTTAATGTGCAACAAGAAAATGGTATTTACACACATATATTGTATCTAGGTTATACTGTAACATATGTAAAATGTATGGGATTGCCTGTCATCTAGGGGAGGGAATAGAGGGAGGGAGGGGATAATTTGGAAAAATGAATACAAGGGATAATGTTTAAAAAAATTTACTCATGCATATATACTGTCAAAAAATTATAAATAAATAAAATTAAAAAAAAAAAAAGAATGGAGTTAAGTACAATTCTGATGAAATGTGGTACTTCACAACAGGAACCATTAGGTCATTCCCCACCTCATGGCCCTCCCCCCTCCAATTAATTCTTCATGGGTAGAGGGAGAAGGAAGACAGGAAGGAGCAGTGACACAATCAGAACCATCTATGAAGCAGCCTTTGACAAGATTACAAAAGGCACTAGATAAGGCTAAAAAAGGACAGGATGTATCTGATTTAAAAATAAATACATACCCTGTTACTGAAGAGTTTGACTCTTCAGGTCAAGAGAGGAGAAGATGGGGCAGCTAGGTGGCGAAGTAGGTAGAGCACCAGCCCTGAATTCAGGAGGACCCGAGTTCAAATCTGATCTCAGACACTTAACACTTCCTAGCTGTGTGACCCTGGGCAAGTCACTTAAGCCCAGCCTCAGGGGGAAAAAAAAAAAGAAAGAAAAAGATAGGAGAAGATATACTCCTTTTGATCTGGAAAAAATCAAGGATTTGAAAAAGGGCTGCACTTTTTATGGAGCTACATTGTCTTATGTTAAGATGATGTTAGAGAATTTGGCTTATGAAATTTTAACCCCTAGTGATTGGAAATCTATAGCAAGGACATATTTAGAATCTGAACAAAACTTGTGGCTTTCGGAGTATAGTGAACTATGTGGAATCCAAGCCCAATGAAATAGGCAAACTGGAGTCAATATACAAATCAGCTTTGACCAACTAGCAGGTAAAGGTCAGTATGCAGATGCTTCAGCACAAATTAATTACCCTTTGATAGCATATGAGCAAATTGCTGCGGTTGCTATCAAAGCATGGGGCTCCCTCCCAGGAAAAGATAGAGGGGAAGCCTTCAAGAAAATAGAGCAAGGTCCAAATGAACCCTTTGCTGATTTTATGGAATGTCTGCAAACAGCTGTCATATGAATGATTGGAGAAAATGTAGCTACAGGAATTATGATCAAGCAACTTGCTAGAGAAAATGCTAATGAGGTTTGTAGAAGAATTATATGGGGACTACACAAAGATGCTCCTTTAGAGGAGATCATAAGATGCTGTGCAATAGTGGGCACAAATGCCTTCTATACTTAGACTATGATACAGAACATGTGAAGACAGGGTTCCCTCTTGGCAAGGGACTCTCAGAGAGACTCATCAATGCTTTCACTGTGATAAAGTAGGGCATCTGAAAGCTCAATGTTGGCATAGAGATAAAGTGAGAAGAACAAGACCCAAAACCTCATGCAATTAGGGTTTCCATTGGGCCTCAGAATATAGATTGATCCAGGAAAATGAAAGGCGGGGCCCAGCTCCAAGAACTCAAACAAAAAACGGGTGGGGAATGATGGCAGCGTAGCCTACACCCAGAGTCTTTAGAAGTTCATGACTCTGATATGGTCAATCAGCAGAGAAGCAATCAGATAGAAGAAAGGATTATAATTGGGGAGAATATTGGCTTTTTAACCCAACATAAGGGCAGTGTCCAGTGCAAGCAATTCCAATGTAATTGCCAGGTGATCCAGAAAGTGGTGAATAGAAGGGACCAGATAGGTTAATTGCTTGGGGAAAGAGTTTTCTTATATTTCTACAGTTGGAGAAGGAATCAGATGGGTGCCAAAGAGCACCTTGAGAGAGACAGAAAAAGAGAAATACCTCAAAACAAAGAAGACATAAAAAACATCTGACACTGAAAGATCATGGCTGATAATAAGATTGTTACAGAATATCAAAACCCGTAGGTATTATTGGATTCTCTGAGACATGATAAGATTGTTGCAGGACTTTAAAGCCATCATGAATCATTGGATTCCCTAACACATGAAATAATGAACCATAGATTGGTTTTGGACTATTTCTAAGACTTATGGACATGTATAATTCCTCATGTTGATTCATGTTGTTTATTGTTGTAACACTTCCCATGCTGATGAATGTATGTATACTTGTATCAAGTGAGACCCTTCAGAAACCTGCTAATCTAGTTTGAGAACCCATTTCCTTTGGTGTTTTCATCTCTCTTCCTGAGATGTCAGGGAGGGCATGATCATCCCCTTTTTTGGTGTTTTCACCCCTTTCTCTGAGAAGTCAGGGAAATTGTGATCACCTCCTTTCTGGGGTTCTCACCTCCCTGAGAAGTCAGGGAGGACATGACCACCTATGTTCTAAAACAAAAGAAAGTGGGAGATGTTATCAATCAGAACTTTGTATGTGAAACAAGGATTACAAGGTGTTAAGTCAGTGGAATTGATAAGGCAAATGTTAATAGTTCTCTAGTTCAATACATGTACTTAGTACTTAATATAGTTCCACAAGATTCACACCTATGATAATGTAATTATAATAGAGGATCTAACAGACAGCAAGGATGAGATGAAATTCATTCCATCTTCAGTCAGGCTCTTGGTAGCTCTCTTGGGGGACCAAGAGGCTTGGAGACAGAGTCAGAGCCAGAGAAGACAAGGGGATTGAGAGACAGATTCATAACATCATTCACCTTTGTGGTGGATGACCTCCTGCAATTCTCCCACTGAGACTAAGATCCTTCTGAAAGGCTCTCCAGAAAGCTGGCCCAGGCCCCAGGCAGGGAAACTAGACTGTGTAGGAGATAATAAAGGATTTGGACTTTAACACCTGGCTATTCTCTTGGTGATTACTTAACTGAAATAAAGGCTGCTCCAAGACCTCCAAGAAAACCAAACAAGAATACTACAAAGTCCTGTTCTGCTGGGGTTCAGAGGCTTACAATTTGCCTGCTATGTTTGCGTTGGAGGTCTCACAGCTGGTCTGCTAAACTACTGGTCTTCTGAACCAGGACAGAGAAACCATCATTGCCCTATTTTGGTTAAGAGCCCTCTGCTAAATTCCCTTCATCACACCTCCCAATGCCAGATCTCTCTGTGCTGTACTTTAGCTGGGCTGTTTCCCCCCCTGCCCAATTAAGATAAACCTCTCTGGAAGTCCTTCTATTATATCTTAAGCTTGAAAATTATTACATTCTAAATGTTTGTGAATACTGTCATTCCTGACTTCATTCTCGATTTAGTGTTTTTTCTGAGGGAATCTAGGAAGAGCTTAGGCAATATCCTATCTACTCTCAGCCATTTTGGCTCCCTTAAATTTTCCCAAATAATTTGCCTTCTGGTTTATTTAACATTAAGAAATTGAGTTTAATTTTTTTCTGATTCTCCTTCATATGTTCCAGTAATTTACCTCTCTGTTTTTTAATCAGTACCAAATGGTTTTAATGATTTGGTGCTCATGTCTGGGCTGTGCCAATATAATAACTAAGATAATATTACCAAAGTTATTTACACTTTTAATGCTTATAGTAGTCAAATTATCAAAGGGATGATTTTGTATAATTTGATAAAAATTGTAACAAAGATAATTTGAAGAAATAAAACATTTAAATTATCAAGGGAGCAGCAAGGGAAATATGGGGTGGGAATGAAAAATGAAGGGATGAAGGGGTATTAATACTTACACTCTTCAAACTATAGTATAAAGCATCAATCAACAAAACTATTTGGTATTGGCTTTAAACAATATAAAGGTAGATTAACTTGCTTTTGTCTTTCTTTACCCCTTTAATTTCTGGGTTTTTTTTTTTTAATTGTTATTGCTGGCATTTCTAGAACTTTGTCAAATAATAGTGGTAAGAGTGGACATTCATATTTAATTCTGTATTTTTTGAGAGAGCTGCTATTGTATCCCTATTCCAGATGATCCTTGGTTTTTCTTTCAGGTATACTTTTTATGGTATTATAAAAGGCCCTTTTCCACCTCTCCTTATAGGATTTTTATTTTGTTTACTTAGCCAGTAAAACTGAGTATAATCTTCTAGGGGGAAAAGAATCTTTAATGAAATAGAGGATTCAAGCATTCCTGATAAAAAGACCTGACCTGAGTAGAAACTTTGAAGTGCAAACATTGGGGTCAAGAGAAGCATAAAATGGGAGAGCAATCATGAAACTAAATTAGAATAAGATGTTTATATTATAACATGAGGAAATGATATACATTATAATGGTTTATGTAAAAGGTATAACCTTGCCCAAGCAACAAACTTACTAAAAATTAGAATAGACAAAATAGAAGATAGTGATTTTATTGGATAAGAAATCAGAAAACAAAAGTCAAAAGATTGAAAAAAGTAGAAGAAAAGGTAAAGTATCTCATAGCAAAAATGATTGATTGTTCAATATTCAAATATGTAGTTCATCTGGCCAAACTAATGTGATAAAACAAACAATACAGCAAGAATGAGCAAAGTTACATATGACAACTTTGAAAGTCCTAAGAATGGTCAATAGTGGAATAATCAATAAGGAAATATGATGAAGCAAGTTATACAATTCCTGATAGAATGTTGATACTTTTAAGGTAAAAAAACAAACTTTTTTTTTTTTTTGGATATGCCCATTGTGGAGTTTCATTTTGTTTGTCTGTTTATTTGTTCCAAGGTGTTTTGTTTATTTCTGTTTTTCTTGGTTTTTTAATAGGTGGAGGGGAAAAGAAAAGTTAGCAATAGTGATATAAAAAAATCAAAGAGGGGCACTGAAATTTTTTTTAAAATACAGATGAAAATGAAGTTCAAAAGAAAGGCTATGTAAATAGGAGAGTTTTGACAGTATTATTTAAAACTTTTATTTAAAAAAAAAGTGGCATGAAATCTAAATTAATAATTTTATATATAATCCTCTTGTGTCATTTTTTTGGTATGGAAATGCTAATTTTTGGTGTTCAGAATAAAAAATTAAAAAAAATTTTTAAGGTTATGCAAGGCATTAACATTTCAAAAAAAGAAAGATTCTAGTCACAAAACATTTCAGAAAAAGGCGATTGGAGGGGGCAGCTAGGTGGCGCAGTGGATAGAGCACCAGCCCTGAATTCAGGAGGACCGGAGTTCAAATATGATCTCAGACACTTAACACTTCCTAGCTGTGTGACCCTGGGCAAGTCACTTAACCCCAGCCTCAGGGAGGGGGGGGGAAGGAAAAAAAAGAAAAAAGTGATTGGGCTAGAGAGGTAGAAGAGGCAGATTTGGAGTGGAAACACTTAGTCAAAAAGAACAATTCCCCTTCATTGACAAATTAGAAATTTTTGAGTTTACCAGAGGAGGCTATTAGTATATTTGGAGGGCACATCATTACAGTCAAAATAAACAAAATTTTTTTTCATCCACAAAATAACAAAAAAGTCTGCTTGAATTTTATTAAATCCTCCCACTCCATGTTCTAAAATCCTATTCTGGTGCCTAATTGTGGTATGAAATTGATCCTGCATGTATAAAGGGCTATCAAACTGGAAGGTTTCTCATTCTAGCAAATTTGTAGCCCTCAGGTATGAACATGAAGAGTGATTGAATGACTTTTGAGGGCCTGCCTAATTAAGTTTGGAAAGGTTCATTCCAGGTTAACCAAGGGTGAGTTAAAATAATTTTTTCCCCACAATAACTTTTGAAGACAATATGTCAATGCATAGAAAGGTTGTAATTTGCTTTTTTCATTTAAGTTACTGGACCCCCTTATTGCTAGTAGTGCCTATTCTCTGTGATTATCTCCAATTTATATATCTATATCTTTTTGTACATCATTGTTGTATCCACCATTAGAGATCAGACACTATTTTTTTTTTCACTTTCTTTGTATCCCTGGTCCTTAGCACAGTGCTGAGCACATAGTAAGCACTTAGTGCTTATTGACTTAATTTGACGATTTGCTTGTCAGAGGAGAGCATATCCACACTAAGGAAATCAAATACTAAAAAGTTTTGAAGTATTATCATTGTTAAAATAACAGGGCTTTGACACATTCCCAAATTACCTGATATAGAGGCACCTGTGTCAGAGATTCTAGAGACCTGCTTCTGGGAAGACATTTTACATTCCCGCACTGTTGGGATTTAGGGGTTCAGGATACCTCCAAAATATACTGGTGTGCTGCACCAGTGTCACAGGTGTTCCAAAAGAATTTGGAAGCTTAGATAATGTCTAAATCAAGAGGCAGAGTTTTATTATAATTGTAATGCTAATTAAAGGAGGCTAAATTCCAAGACAAGAAGATAGCAAAGAGCAGGGAGCAAACATAAATTTATTGGGATTTGGCTAGGAGAGAACAAAGAACAGAGCAGGAAAAGTGACATCATGGAACTAAAGTCAACATGATTAGTTCGAAGGTTGGTAATGGGGGCTAACAATGACCTCTTTTCTCCTTTCATGAAACTAAGAAAGGCTCATTGTTCAAGTCCAGGTGTGAGATAGCAGCCCAGACTTTTGGATGACAAACAAGACATCCTTGAAGGGATATAGGTTGGTGGAATAAAGATCTCAGGCTCAATTCCCTTTCTTTTACACACATTCTCAAAGCTGTGCCACATCACTCCCACTAACGCTAGATTCCTAAGGTGAAATAGTCTGAGAACTGAACTACATCATTCCTAAGACGAGGTGACATTTCAAGGGCATCTTGAAAAGTGTTGGGGTTTCTAGTATCTTACCTACCACATGGGTGGGAACTGCTTCTATCATACTAAATAGGTGTATCAGATGGCATCTTTAAAACTACCAAAATGGCATTGTTTCTCTTTCCAACTGGGTTGAAAGGGTGTGAACCCACAGCCCAGTGCCATGAATTGAATTGGGTGAGGAGAGCTACCTTCTTCTAATCACTTTTAAGTACTGTGGGCTAGAGAATCAGGCTTGATATTTTATTCTACTGTGTTTGTCATTTTCAGTTCTAAGTGCAGGTAGTGGAGTTTGTACTAGACATGGACTCAAGCCAGATCAATCTTGGATCCAGAATTCTAGGTTGGAAGCCCCTGCTAGTCTAGGAGCAAAGCCTTTAGAAGCCAGGATGCCTAGGATTCAAATCGGAGGGAGACTTTGGACTTGAAACTTTATGGGAATATGCTATGGAGGAATTGAGTTAAGCTGTGTACCTGATCCTTTTCCTCTCTCCAGAGACTAGGGTGATATAGGGAGGGGTTTGTATCCCCTACTATATTGAGAGATGTTTCAGTATCAATTTTGTGAGGGGAAATTCACAGATTATGTATAATAATTTTTTTCTAAAAGAAAGAATAAAAATGAGATGTGATATGTAGTTGAGACAATTCCAATCTAACCTATTAAATGAAATGTTAAAATAAATAATGGGAAATGGATAAAAGAATAGACACTTACAAAGGCTGAAAGAACAGATATTTACTCAGACTTTTCCTAAGGACATTTAAGCAATATAAATTCATTACCACATCAGAGAAATTAAAAGACTCTAGAAACCATCTTGGCTAGCCAATACTTATTTCTTTTAAAGCTAAGAAATTTGACAAGTAAGGAAAATTCCTAGAAATAATATAAATTTGTTTGTAAAATCTTTCAGAGGACAATAGTGGAAGAATTTAAGAAGCACTGCTTTATAAAATTGAAAGAAAAGAAGGTGTAAGATAAAATAAGTTTACGGAAACTTTGATAAAAACCAAATTAATCAGATCATCCCAAGAGTATTTAAGTATGATATTAATATAATAAACAAATAATCAAATGAAAAATTCTGCAAAAACTTTTATAACAAATAATTTTCTCTGCTAATGGTGGGGCTACTATATTTCAAAAGATCCTGATATATTTCATGAGAAAGTAAAAATAGCACTAAAGAAAACAGAGATGGGATATACAGCTCAATTAGACTAGATAATACTTCTTAATTCCAAGAGACTTTCAGCAGCCATACTCCAATAAAACCATCTCTGCATCAAATTGAAGGTTTATAGGCCTCAAACCCAACTATGAGTTAGGGGGATGTTTACTCAAAGCATGTTAAGATTTTCTCATCAGAAGGAAGATGAGAATAATTTGTTCCAGTGGCTGTGAAGGTGGATGAAGCAGGTGTTGTGAAGTGCTTAGAGCTTAGTCAGGCATGAAAGATATCAAAGTCATCCACTATATCCTGGACCATGGCCACTTGCCTTGACTTTTGTTACTGGGCTCTGATGACTTTGGAAGAGATAGTGAATCTGATGACTTCATACAACTCTGCCTCACTTAAACACATTTCACTTACAAATCAAGACATCACCTATCATATCAGGATGCCATTGGTCTTTGAAAACAAAGGATGAACAACAAGAATAGCTTTGAAGCATTACCTGAAGGAAAAAAGGAGAGGGTGCTTAGGGGAAAAAATCACAGATGTCATAATTACTGCCAAAAAAAAATCACATTAATAACCAAAAGTAGAAACATCAATAACTAATGACGTGTATACTTATCACTTCTGTTTGTCTAGTCCAATATCACTTTTACAACTGAGTAAAATGTGACTTAAGGAGATTAAGTACAAAGTCACACAAATAGTAAGCATCAGAGATGTTATTTGAACTCAGCCACTTTGGGAGGTACTATAAAGAATGAAATAATTCCTATTTTTAAGGAAGTCACATTCTTTTGGAAGAGACAAGTATATTTATAAATATATGCAGAATGAAATAAAATGCATATAAGGTATTAAATGCAAATTAGGGAGCATACTAGCAATTGGGAAAATCAGGAAAGGCTTCATGTAGAAGTTAGAAATAGAGAATTCTATAAGGCAGAGGTGAAGAAGGCATACATTGCACAAATGGGGTGGCAGCCTGTACAAAGGTGGGAGATGTGTTGCTTGTGAGCAACAGAAAAAAAATCTTCTAAATTTTTGCCTTTTAGAGTTTATTCCCATTCTACAAAATTCAGTATGTACTTAGAGGAAAGCTTCTATTCTGGTTTATCCTTATAGAGTCTTGTAGACTAGATCTCTAAATTCTTTTCCTGTTCCAATCCCAAGACTCCATCTTATGTTTTTCCATAATTGTGATTCAACTTTTTAATGAAACTAACTAGATCTTGTCTGGGATTCTCTGTTGTAGAATATACAGACTATAGATAATTAGACCCAGTCTGATTTTATTTTATAGCTGTGAACTATTGCCATTGTATTAAGTTCTAGGATTTATAAGGAATATTAAATTTTAAGTGTTATGAGATTCCAGAATATGATATAATTTGGAATGGACAACACAAGCTAGGATGCTAGCCATTGTCCTTTTAATTAATTATACTTGTTGAACAGAACCAGGAGAATATTGTGTACAGTAACAACAATATTGTTCGATGAAGAACTGTAATTTAGCTATTCTCAGCAATACAACGAATCAAGATAATTCGAAAGGGCTAATAATTATCAACCTCTAGAGAAAGAACAGATATTGTTTTAATTGATTGAAGCATGCTATTTTTCACTTAATTTTTTATCCAAGATTTCTTCTACAAAATGACTAATATGGAAATATTTTACATAATTGCACATATTAACCTGTATCTGATTGCTTACCACCTCAAGGAGGAGGAAAAATAGGAGAGAGGGATAGAATTTGGAATTCAAAATTTTAAATAAAAATATTTTAAAAAATAATATCACAAAAAGAATAAAAATATTTTTAAATAGAAAATTATACTTGTGAATATATAGAGTTTCATATACCATGATTTCATCCTTTCCTGTTCCAGAAAATACAAAGCTAATTAGAACTGTAATCAAGCCTCTACTTGTTCTCTGAGACTCTTGAAAGTTATCCTTTTTTCTTTTTCTTTTCTTTTTAATTTATTATATCTTTTTATTTACAAGTTATATGCATGGGTAATTTGTCAATGCTGTAAAATAAGAAAATAAAAAATAAGAAGGAAAGGTTTGGACCTTTTGTTCCAATTTTCCCCTCCTTCCCCCCCACTTCCTCCCCCAGATGGCAGGTTGACCAATACATGTTAAAGTATAAATTATACAATATATGTATACATGTCCAAACAGCTATTTTGTTGTTCAAAAAGAATCAGACTTTGAAATAGTGTACAATTAGCTTGTGAAGGAAATCCAAAATGCAGGAGGACAAAATTAGAGGGATTGGGAATTCTATGTAGTGGTTCATAGTCATCTCCCAGAGTTTTTTCGCTGGGTAGAGCTGATTCAATTCATTGCTGTGCTCTATTGGAGCTGATTTGGTTCATCTCATTGTTGAAGATGGCCAGGTCCTTCAGAATTGATCATCATATTGTTGTTGAAGTATATAATGATCTCTTGGTCCTGGGCAAACCACTCAGCATCAGTTCATTTAAGTCTCTGCAGGCCTTTGCAGAAATCCTTGCCCCTTTCTGTGGACTGGGAAATCTGGCTTGACTAAATAATAAAATAGCCTAGAAATAAATGTTAACTATTATTTTTGATAAATATTTTTATTGTATACAAAAATATTTTTTCATGCAGGATTTAAGAGTAGGAAGGGGCATTTGATGGTCCTCTAGTCAACTTCCTCATCAGATGATATCTTAGAGAGATGCTCAAGAGCACACAAATTTTAAACCCCTAAAAGAGGTCTTTGTTGCCTCAGTTACTAATAGTTATAATGCTATAAAATTTTCAAATTAATTTACCTGATTTTATTTGATCATTAGAATTAGAAAATGCAAAATATTTCCATACTAGCCATGTTGCAAGAAGGAAATGAAAAAAAAAATGCTTTAATCTGCATTTAAGAGTTTTATCAGTTCTCTCTCTGGAGATGGACAGCTTCTTTCATCATGAGTACTTTGAAATTGGATATTTGTATTGATCAAAGTATCTTAAGTCTTTCACAATTCATCCTCTTACAGTGTTGGTGCTATTTTGTACAAGTTCTCCAGGTTCAGGGTAATCCGTAGAAATGAACTAGTCAAAGTTACTTATTGACTATACACTTTCCATAAAGAATTCTCTCTTCCAGAGCCCATCATTAAAACCACTCCCAATTTCACTTCGACCCTTAACAGGAAGAACAGAAACAAGCTCCGCCTCTGCTTCTACCTCTTGACTATACCCATCCCCCTCTCGGCCGACTGTTATTCGCGCCAGCTTCAGGCGCGTGCGCAGATGGAAGTAAGCCACTAGGGTTAGGGGCACGCTGGAGAAAGCGGTGGGCGGAGAAAGCGGAAGGCTGCGTCCCGTGCGCGTGCTGTGCGTGCGCGGGTGCGACGCTGTGGAGTATGCGTACGCTGCTGCTAGACGGTACCTGGGTCTGCTAGCTTGCTGTCTCCTTCCCGCTCGCTGCCTTAGCGCTTACTTCTCTGTCTGCTATTGAGGATTCGAGGCTGGATTGCTTGTCGAGGCTCGGCCACCACTTGCGGGGTGATTTCCTTCGCCTGGGGAAAAAGCGGAAAGTGCCTGAGGCCGTGTGAAAAGGGGTCTTTCTCCCATCCCGCCAGCCGCATGGGAGCCACCTGGAAGGTCTGAGGGGCTGGGAGACAAGTTGCCGTGGTAGGTTTGTAGACGTGGGGCCTGTCAAAGTCGGGTGCGGATTTCCTCGCGGGAAAGAAGTGATGGGGGGGGCCAGATGGGAGCGCCGTGTCCTCTGTCTGGCGGGGCTGTAGGGCGCCCGACGCTCATCTGAGTCTGGGGACGGAGATTCCTGGTTTGCAAGATGGAGATTAAGCCGCCAGGGAGGACCCGGGAGGTGCTGCAGCCTCACCCGGGGCCTGGGGTGAGGGGCTCCGTGCCTCCTCGGAGCCTCTAACAGCCTTTGTAGCTTGGAGAAATCCTTCAGACTTGGCTGGTACATTTATTTATTTGTTTTTTGTTTTTATTTTATTTATTTATTTTTTAAAAAACTCAAATCCGTAATTTTCCCCACCTTTTCTTGAAAAATCAGAAGATTTTGAAAAACCTTAACAGCTTTGAAAGTATTGGCCTTCCGGGTAGGGTCTTGATTACAGTTTTAAAGCTGTTTAAAGAAGTCGATAAATACGCTTAATAAGTAGGTTTCCAGAACGGCAGACTGGCAGTGGAACATTTTCTTTTTAAAAGTGTATTTCCATTCAGTTTTGACGACTTTCTTGCCCTAATTTCTTTATGTTAATCTATGCTATTGCTGGAGGCTCCTAGGCCTAAGAGCTAATTTTTTAAAGTTGTATGTCAGATAAGAAAGAGCTCTTCCTCTAGAATCTAAAGGCTTAGGAACACAAAAAGGCAAATTTTCAGAAAACAAAGAAGGCCGTAATTTATTTTCTGCCCTACTATAACTTTCTAGTGGTTTACTCCAGGGTTCAGAAGTGGCTTTTGTTTAGTGTTGGACTGGAGCCTTTGGCAGAGATGGGACAGACCTAAAAGACATTTTAAGTGGTCTGTGATGGCGGTTAGTTTGGGGATGAAAAAGTCTGTTTTAAAAGTTGTTGAGATCCTTTCTGGGGTCTTGGAGCTGAGCCTCTCAAATGAAGTGAAAGTTCATTTCTCTATGGAAGATTTCATGAGTGTTCTTTGAAGTCCATAAAGACTTTGGAATTATATTGTCAATAATAAAGACATTTAATCTGCAGGATTGTTCAGGAAAATGAGAAAGCATTTGTTTTATAGAGGATATCTCAAAATGAGAATTTAGGAAATAACATCACAAAGACTAATGTATTTAGAGTTAACCTATATGGAAGAGTATTTTAGTTGAATCCTGCCATCTTCATTGCACCATTTAAAAAAATCTCCCCTTTCTCTCAAATTAGCCTGCATGGTTCATTTTATAACTTCTTTGCCCTTTAGTCACCTCTCCCCTCCCCCCCACCTATTCTCAGTTTATATTGACCTTGGCTTTAGTTTCCAGCATTATGGCCTTCAGACTACAATCTTCCAAAATCAAAATTTTTTTATACTTTAAAGGAAATCTATACTAGATTGTATTGCCCCAGAGCTGGTCTCCACCTTTCTCTCTTTCTCCCCTTTTCTGCACCCTTTTTTTGGTATGCTCTCATACTAGAATATAATTTTCTTTAGGATCTGCTTATTTTTGTTATCCCAGAGCTTAACCCAATATTTAGGCTTTGGGAACGATTCCCAAGGAACCATTGGAACTCCACACAGAAAAGTAGGCACTAGTATTGACTGTGGCACTAATAGTGATGATAGTCCTTTCAAATTTAAGTGATGTATGTTATAAATTTTTGTATCCAAACAACTGAGAGATATGATGACTTAACAGATGAATTTTCAAGTAGGTTTCTTTCCTTTTGGGGGGCAATGGTGGGGGAGGGGGGAGAAGAGGAAAGAGAAAGGATTAAGTGACTTGTCCAGGGTTACACAGCTAGGAAGTATTAGGTGACTGTGATCAGATTTGAATTCAGGTTGTCCTGACTCGAGGACTGCTACTCTGTTCACTGAAAGTCATCTACCTGCCCCATCATAATGAATTACAAGCCACTCCTCTGACACAAACTTAGGTATGTGACCTTCTTAAATAATTTAACTATTTCAAGTCTTGAAAGACAAACTACAACCTCTGAGGAGAGCTGCCCCACTCTGAACCAGTTCCAGGTCCTTCCTTCATCTCTTTCTCCTTCCCTTCCATATCATATCCTTATCTGGGTATTCTCTTAAAACTTTTTTTTTTTTTTTTAAATTTAATTCCCCCCCCTTTATTAAAGCCTTTTATTTTTCAAAACATATGCATGTACAGTTATTCAACATTAGCCCTTGCAAAACCTTATTTTCTAGTTTTCCCCCTTTCATCCTCTTCCCTACATGGCAAGTAGTCCAATATATATTAAACATGGTAGAAATATATGTTAAATCCAGTATATGCATACATATTTATACAATTATCTTGCTGCACAAGAAAAATCAAATCAAACCAGAAAAAAAAGATTTGAAACAAAATAAAATGCAAGCAAACAACAACAAAAAGTAAACGCTATGTTGTGAACCAAACTCAGTCCTCACAATGTGTAGATGGCTCTTTTTATCACTAAACAATTGGAACTCTTTTGAAGCATCTCATTGTTGAAGAGAGCCATGGCCATCAGAATTGATCATCTTGTTGTTGCCGTGTATAACCATCTTCTGGTTCTGGTCATTTCACTCAGCATCAGTTCATGTAAGTCTCTCCAGGCCTTTCTGAGATCATTCTCCTGGTCGTTTCTTACAGAACAATAATGTTCTATGACATTCATATACCATAATTTATTCAGCCATTCTCTAATTGATGGGCATCCACTCAGTTTCCAGTTTCTGGCCACTACAAAAAGGGCAGCCACAAACATTTTTGCACATGTGCGTCCCTTTCCTCTCCTTTGGAATCTCTTTGGGAGATAAACCCAGTAGAAACAGTGCTGGGGCAAAGGGTAAAATTTTTTTTTTTTTTTTTTTCATTTGGATAACTGAACTTTCCCAAGATATCTTGGGGTTTCCTGGCTAGATTTTTCTTAAGGACCTCCATTTAAATCCAAACCACTTTGTTTCATTGGCCAATAATAGGTCCCTGACCAAGCCCCAGGTAGTTTTTGTTTGGGTCCAGAACCCAAATAGCAATTACTTTAGTTTTGACCCAAAACTCTTGAGAGTCTTCCCCTCCCAGATTTATTTATTTATATTATAATTGGTTTTGTTTTTGTTTTTTGGTTGGTTTTTTTGGCTACTTGAAAGAGGACATTCTTTGCTTTAACTGCTACCTAGCCTTAATCACCAAATGGATGTGTTCTCCATCTTAGCTTAAAAATACCAAGGTCTCTCACTGTATCCAAGACCATGTCTAGTTGTCCAGATCTATATGTATCCACTGGACCCAAATGGCTCTGGAGGAGAAAATGAAGCACGTGATCTTGCACAGCTCTCCCACATTTAAATCCAATTCACTTGCATGCCCTAATGCCTTGATGTCAGGTCCTCTTGGAGAATGAAGGACAAACAACAAGAACCATGCCTCTGGCAACATCATAATACTAATAAAGAATTCTTGATCATCATTTCCATACTCCTGTTTTTACTGTTTCTGGTAGAGACTATTCTGTATAGAGATGAAATCATAGGCCCAAAAACCTAGAAGCAGGTAGGTGGCCCTGGATCTGGAGTTAGGAAGGCCTGAGTTCAAATTTCTTCCTAGATACTCACTAAACTTTGTGACCGGGGGTAATTCACTTAAACTTTCTCATAGTTTTCATTTCCATAACTGTAAAATGGGTTTAAAATAGTAGCACTTCCCTCCCAAGATTATTGTGAGGATCAAATGAGATAATAATTATAAAGTATCACAGTGGCAGCACATAGGAAATTAGTAAATGAACATTTGCTGTATGCTAGCTATGCAGAAAAGAATCTGATTGTTTCTCACCTAAGAGAAGTTGAAGTCAGTTAGTTAGCATTTATGAAGCACATAACTATATGCTAATCTCTGAGAATATAAATAGAAAGTTCTGGTCCTCCCAGAGTTAACATTCTTGATATTTTTTGTTTCTTAAAATCACCATGGTATCCCAAGTATCCTTTTCCTTCCTCTTTCTCTGAGGGCCATCCCATTGGACAAATAATATTTTGTTGGAGGGGGAAAAAATCAGCACAATTCATGGATACATTGGGAAAAGTCTGAAAATGTGCAGTTGTGTAACAGCTTTGGATCTTTCAGTGCCATGAAGGAGTAGGCTGGGGATGTCTTATACCTCTTTATTTGAGTACTGCTTGATCTTTTAGATTTTGTTATATTCACTTTTGATTTTTTTTTTGGTGTCATTGTTCTTTCCCTTTATGTTGTTGTGATTATTATTGTGTATATATTTTTTTCACTTTGCTTTATTCATTTTGTATCAGTTTTTCCATGTTGCTCTATATTCATCACACATCTTTTCTTATAATAGAATCATTAATATAACAATATAATAACAATCATTCATATAACACAATTTGTTTGGCTCCAGAGCTTATACTTTAATAACCCTGATAGGAAACTTCTAATGTATGAATTCCACATCAGGAGGGAGCTTCAGAAAGAAGAGCTGCAAAATGAAGTTGAAGGCTTGAGATTGAAGTACTCACATATTACTTTTTAAATAGTAATTGTCCGAGCAAATTCCGTAGTTCCAGGACCATTTTTATCAGTGAGTCAATATTTATTGTTTATCCAAAATACTGAATCAATTGCCTGGGTCATACACAATTAGATAATTAGTTATTTTTTGAACCTCAGGTTTTTCGTCTGTAAAATGAGCTGACTAGATCTCAAAAGGTCATTCTAGGTAAATACCCTTACAACTTAGAAAAATAGTTTTTCCCACTATTAAATTTTGTCCCAGGTAGAGGACATATTTTTCTTTCTTACTTAATTTAATATAAACAAATAATGTTTATTTCTAGATACAGGGCAGGCCTTAAAAAAACCTTGAGAAAACCCAGGAAAATCCTGGGTCAAGTAATGTCTCAGCTACTAGATGTATGATTGGGCAAGTTTCTTAGTCTTGTAACTTTGATCTGCTTTGGTGGAAGAAGCTTTTACAGTAGAATTTTTTTTTTTTTTACATTGATGATGAGATCACAGGTTCTGATAAGTCTCACTTCACCAAAAAATTTATATATTCACCAGAATTAAGCATAGCTCTTTTATTTTAATGGGCTAATTGTTATTTTTTTGGCTGTTATAATGATTCAGAAATCTAGGCTATGACTTTGAATATAAAAGTAAGTTGGGACTATTTTCTGAATTCTGTAATAGACCATAAATATGATGTCATAAAAACGTCTCCAGTAGATCTATGATTTCAACAACTGTATTCTATCCAGAGTGTTGTCATGTGATGACATGTGGTTCTTTTCCATGTTCTTCCATAAAGAACCCAGTCGAATGCCTGCCATCTAGGGGAAGGGGTGGAGGGAAGGAGAGGAAAAATTTCGAAACAGAAGGGAGTACAAGGGATAATGTTGTTTTTTTAAAAAAAAATTACCTATACATATGTACTGTCAAAAAATGTTATAATTATAAAATTAATAAAAAATAAATAAAAAAAAAAAGAACTCAGTCAACATGGAGGGAGGGCTGGCTTTTAGTTTTTGGTTTTTTTTTTTAAGTTTTTTCATTCTAAGGCTAATCATTTGCAGTCTTTTTATCACCATATGAGCAATTCACACAAGTATGTAATGGGATTTCCTAATACAAGAATTTTTCAATCCATGGAATTATGTTTTGCTTAAATATGGAACTCTATTGATATGGATGTTCCTTCCAACAATACCAGTTGTCAACCCATATTTGCTTGCCCTTTACATGCTACAGATACTCTGTATCTGCTGCAAGCTCTCCCCTGGGAGTCCATTCAGCTTGCTGGAGGCCTTCATTTTGAATTAAGAGAAAATTAGGAGATGGAGATGGGGTCTGCAAAGGTTAATTTTTAATGCATTGTTGGTAATGGAAACGAGGTGGAAGAACTATTAATGGTTGAAATGATTTTCCTTTTTTTTTTTTTTTTTTTTTTTTTTTTGGTCTGTGTTAGGGAATGGGAGTGATAACAGAATTTTTTTTTAATTTTTATTTTTTTAAACAGGATAGCTGTTTTTAAATTGAGATTTTTGGTCTGTATTATTTTTGTAACTCATCTTGGCAGAAATTTGAAATGGGATAGTTGACAATCTAGTTCTCTTTGTTCTCTTTGGGAATTAGCAGTGTTATTTATTTTTAAATTGTTGTACTTCTATTGAAAATTCTCAAATCTATAGCATTTTTATTCCTTCCTTTTTAGAAAGTAGACATAAACAAGTACTTCTTACCAACAAACATTTTTCCTTGTAATTAAGATTATATGAACAGGTGCAGTTTTGTCTGAAAGAGTCATCCTTTCAGAATCAGAAAGCAATTAGGGTTAAGTGACTTGCCCAGGGTCACACAGGTAGGACATGTTAAGTGTCTGAGATTAAATTTGAACTCGGTCCTTCCTGACTTCAGGGGTAGTGCTCTATCCACTCCGCCACCTAGCTGCTCCTATCCTTTCAGGTTTTAATAAATGTTTTAGTATTTTAAAAATCAGTGATTTCATTTAATAATCCAGTTTTGTTAAATAATTAAATGATTCTTAATAACTATTTTGACTAATCTCAGTTCCTTTTGCCTTTGCCTTTTGCAGTTGATTTTGGTTTTGGCATATGTTTATTCATTATTATTATTATTGCTATATTGTAGCAATACAATCAAATAGATAATAGTATTTATTTATAAGATCTTGAGGGTTTATCCTTGCTTATGTTTTGACTTTTTGATTTAGACCTAATGAAAACTCAATGCAACATGTTGATTTAGTTCCTAAATCCTTATTTCCTATTTATCTAACTGTTCTTACCAGTTGGAGCTCTGCTTTTTTTTTTTTTAAACACACTTCAGTTTTTCAGAAGATAAAACATTGGGGATGGGTTGAGGAGGAATGGTAATGGTACCCTTAAGACAAAATTCAGACCTGTATTTATTAGTAAGTCAGAATGCCTTTATGAGGAAAGATATTGAAATATTTATGGATATGAGTAAGCACTCTTGTGCATTCAACCATTTTGTCAAGTTCAGCATCGGGAATTCAGCCATACCCTTAAAGAAGGCACATTGTTAACATTACCTCAGCCATGTATATTGCACATCTCAGCTGTTTATATTGTGGAATGGAAGCCTTATTCTTTTTTTAAAATTGTATCCTAATTGGATAGATGTTTACTTTTAGATGAGACTGAGTTTCTTGGGTCAAGGAAATGTGTCCTTTGTTTGGCACATTCCATCTATTGTATGGTGCCATGAACATTTACAGCTCTGTATAAATAATAAATCATAATGATGAAGAAGCTTCTATTATTCAGGAACTGTGGTCTGTTAGGAACAAATAAGAAAAGTACTTGTGAAAATTATAATAAAAGAGAAAAAGGAGATAATATGGAAATGTCAGCATGATTCTGCTTTTAACTTAACAGAACTTTCATTATTGAAATTTCTGTGTTCTTAATTAAAAAGCAAAGGACCAATGTACAAGATTATTAGGTGTTTTTCTTACCCATCTTTTTTGTTTTAATTAAGTAGAAGGATTGTCATGAGAAATCATATACTGTTATATTATCTTGGATGGAGTATTACCTAACTCATCATGTTATTATTACTTCTTTGATTTTGTGTGTGTGTATGTGTACTAAAGTGTTCTGGATTCTCTCTGGTGGCCTAAATAATAGTTATAACAGAAACTGTTTTGTTATTGAATACTGTCACATAAATGTATGTTTATGTATATTTATACCTATTTATATCCTTTTATTTTGGGTAGAAAATGATGCATCCTGTTGCCAGTGGTAATACTGCTTTCTGTGGGCCTGGTAAGGCGTCCTGCCTCAATGAAGACAATATGAGAGCTGCTGATCAATTTGACTTATATTCCTCTCAGCAAAGCAAATACAGCCACACAGTCAGCCACAAACCAATTGCTTGCCAGAGGCAAGACCCGCTAAATGAAACACACTTGCAGGCCACAAGTGGCAGAAACATAGAGACAAAAGATGAACTCAAGAAAAAGAAAAACCTCAATCGATCTGGTAAGCGTGGGAGACCTTCGGGGACCACCAAATCAGCAGGATACAGAACCAGTACCGGACGACCCCTTGGAACCACCAAAGCAGCTGGATTTAAGACAAGTCCAGGCAGACCTTTGGGTACAACTAAAGCTGCAGGATACAAAGTCAGCCCAGGGAGACCTCCAGGTAGCATTAAAGCTCTATCACGACTTGCAAATCTAGGTTATAGTTGTGGCAGTGCTGCTTTTCCTTATCCAATGGTACATAGCAGAGGAATTCATGGAGTTGGGGAAACGAGCAGCAAGGTCAAACAGCCCAATGAGTAAAGAGGCAGAAAAGTGAGATCATGGTTTTAATGAGGACTCAAAGGGTACCAAAGTCTCATGTTGGTTTGGTTATAACATATGTGATTTATGACTTGGTATTCCCAAATTTGTTGGTTTTATGTTTTGGGGAGAAGACTGCCACATGTTGACAGATGTGACTAGATAGATGCTGAAAGGGTATGAGTATGTTTTAGTGTTTGTACATAGGATTAAGAGTACTCTTAACTGAATCATTTCTTTTTTTTTCCTTAGAGAGTGATACCTATGTCTCATATTTCACTCCTACTGTTGAACTATTTTAAATGGATAGTTATGCACTAAGGAGTTGAAATAAGCAGGAAACTTATGCTTATTAACTCATGAAATAAACCTGCAATTTAATAAAAGATCCCAACTAGAGGAATTTTTAATTGCTAAAGTGATTTAATGATTTAACTTCAATGATTTAATGCCATTTAAGATACCAAATTTGAGTTTTGTAACATTTGTTTTTATGAAAGTTGGAATTATACAGATTTGTCTACTCTTGCAGTTACATAGGCCTTTAGATGTTTGTAGATATTGAGAAATTTGGAAAACTTTTTTTTTAAAGGATGTTTAGTTCAAGCATTTCTTATTTATTGGACTGTAGCATTAGCTAATTTAACTGATGTTCCAAAATGTTTTTTTAATATTTGCCTTTCAGTGATGGCAGGTCATTCAGCAGAACTCTTAATCTTAATCTTGGAATCTGCTGTGTGTTGTTAAATTGCCTATGAGCATGTATACCAAACACTACAAATAATTAATATTAAAACAAAATTATTTTATTAAATAATTTAATAGTAAGTTTTTAACATGATATGATTCATTCTAAGAATAGAATATTTAATGCTATGTATAAAGTATTCTTAAAAGTCTGCATATAACTACAGCCTCTGCATTTTGCCTTTTGTGTGCATAGATGGCAATTGTTAGTGGATTTTAAAGAATTAGTATGTTTATACTTTGAATTTGTTTTCTATTAGTGTTTCAAAAATTTTCGGAATAATTTTTTCTAGATTTTTTGAGAATAGTTTATCCTAAAACTAGCATTTATACTATAATTAAGTTATATCTACCAAAGGACTTGTGTTTTGATGATTCATAATAGAAACTAGAATAAACAGTGCATTTTTTAATTGTACTGTACAAACTCAAATGTTAAGAAATGTATAGGAATTGCATCTATGCATGAAATGTGGGAAAATATGTTGGCTGTTTAAACTAGAAATATCTTTCCTGACTCCATTGAGATCATTTCATCATCCAAAAGAAATGTTTCATTTTTAGTTATTTGTTTTAAAAGCAAAACTACATATGGAAAAGTTTTATCTATCTGTATGTAAGAGTGTGTGTGTGTGTGTGTGTGTGTGTGTGTGTGTGTGTGTGTGTGTGTATGCATGTGTATATATATATATATTTGTTTATATGGAGAGGAAAATAATCTCTGTTCTTCAATTTTGAAAATAACATCTGTGACTTTTATATATATTTACTTTATTCCGAATAGCTCTAGGATGAGTTAAATATATCAAACTTTGAGTTTGAAAGAAAATTTCCACAAAAATTTAGTTTACACTTAGAATGAACATGTAATTTTAAATGCCTGTGAGACTTTTTGATGGTTATAGATTTGAAGTTCCAGAAAGCTTTTGAAATACTTTAGATTGTTTCCGGGCTTGCTATTATTTAATACAGAATCTGATTGCAGTTATGATGACATAAGAAATGGATATCATATTTCATACCTTTCTTATTAGGAAAAAAGCAGCAAGCCTTCAGGTGTTCCAGTGATGCCTGACACATAATGAGCTGGACTTTATGCTGTGCTTTACAGTAAGAGGTGTTGACTTATATGTGGGGACTATTTGTGCACTGGCAACTAAGACATTGAACCTCAACAATCTTAGCATTGCACAGACCATATAGAACAAATTTTGGATGGCTACATATTGATTTGTAACCTAATGGCAGCTAATGGCTACTAAACCAGACTTTCTTCAGGTCAAGGCTTTTCAATCTGGTCCTATGTTCTATTTCTTAACAAATTTAAATATAAAACTCTTTATTTACTCAGAACAGTGTAACTTCTGACACACAAATGCTTTTATTGTTGTTAACACTCACAATGTAATTGTCATTTAGCTGTTTCACTTGATAATGTAGTGTTTTGAAATTTTTGAACTAGTTTGGAAAACATTTAATTGAATGACCTAATTGTGGGAATGATACATTCTACGGGCAAAGATTTGGTTGCATGTTGCTTTTATGTTTTAAAGTAAAATTCGCTTCTTTCCTGTCAGTTTCTTTTTATCCTTGATTTTGTTTCTTCCTTATATGCATCTACTCAGTGATGCTGTGCTGTGTGTCAGAAGGCAATACAGATGTATTACTGTTATATTAGTATAATGGACTTTGTATTCCAGTATATTGAAAGAGTGAAATCAGCTAAAGAAGATATATACATTATGGTGTTTATTAATGATATCAGGAAAAAAAGTGGGCAGTGACAACAATTATGGATAATACCAAATAGAACCCTATTTTTGCAGTTCATATGAAAAGCTGCCTAGAGAATTGGATTTGTGCACTGCTGAACATCTGATTCCAGTTTCTCTTGAACAATTTATTGGTGTCATGCTGAAGAAAAAGAAGTCTAAGAGAATGAAGTCTTAAATTTTGCTTCTATATATTCTATGAAGTATGTTGTGGGTTGTTTTTTTTTTTTTTTTTTTTTTGTAACACTGTCTTTTGTCATGATAAACACTGAAATAGCATGTTAAAAACTGCCTATATTTTGAAATGGTCAGTGAGAAAAGGCCTTTTCCCCCATAATATGATTGTTTTTTGAAACATGAATTGCTCATTTTATATTATTGTAACTCTGCTTTTCATAAAATAGGATTCACTGTTCTGTATTAACACTGTTGGTCAGAATATGATCTAAAGTACAAATAATTTTGCTTTAATGTTTTTCTTTTTCAACATATTTTTATGCCTTATTTATGAATAAATGAATGCTTTAGTATCTTAAATAAGGGGCTAATACATATGTTAATTACCCTGATTTTGCCATCAAAATGAATTTTGCTTAACTAATCTTTGGGATCAGATGAAATCTCAAGTCTTGCACTGGATATTTTAAAAATACCATGTTTTGGCGGGGAAAAAATGAATAGGATATTGACAAAGCTGATATTTAATATATTGGTTTCTATTTTAAAATCAGGTTTCAGATTGACCATAAAAAAGACTTTTCTTTACGTTATCCTTACTTTTAAAGGTAAATATTTATCAAAGTAATTTACCTATCCAAACCAAATTGATTTGGACGAATAGCAGCAATTATATGCATAATCATTCTAAAACAGGATCTGAGGATCTTTGAGTTTCTTTAAAACAAAAACAAGCCCTGGACCCAGTTGATGAATTATATGTCCATTGTAAGAATAACTTTTAAGATATGTTTTAAAAACATACTTTACTTTTACATAATAAAAAGCTTTAAAGACGGACGATTCAGGTGCTTATAGTAGTAACTTCAACTTCATTACTAATAGATGTATAATAAAATTTTATCATGCTTTTTCAGTAAAATTGAATAATTCAGAACACGTAAGAATTTTCATTTCTGGACAAGTTTTTTCTTATATTATCATAGTATCTATATTTTTAATATAGCTTAACTGTATGTTTATAAATGTTAGTATGTATCAGGTTTTTTTTTCAAGTAGATATATATATGGCTATGATCACAGATATCGATTTAATTTTTGAGAATTAAATGATAAAGTAAAATCATTGGAATTTTGTTTTGTAATCAGACCATTTTGATTCTTTAATTTTTTATTATTTAGTTTTCCCACAGATGATATGGATGAAATAATTACCAGTTAACTAATATCAGCACACTGTCCTCTGCTGTAAAAAGTCTGATAGATACTGTGTATGTTTTTATGTCCATGAACTTGAGCTACTCGTGTGCAATTATGTGTATAGGAATGGAGTAGTGTTCATGATTTGTATCTACATCATCATATGGATGTATATTTATTAATAAAGTCATTACTTTAAAACCAAATACATTTATACTTTATTCCATTAAATGGGATTTTATATGTCAAAATTATTTAAGTAGTTTGCAGGGATTGAGCTAAAATATTTTATCCTAGGCTTTTAATAAGAGGGGCATTTTGAGAGAAAGATTAGTGGTAAAAGGGTGTGTATGGTATTAAGAGTGGAGATAAAAGTGTTAACCCTTTTGATGATTGCCCTTGATTTGGATTTTTATTCAGAGACAGAAGTCTCTGATAGTTATATTTCATGTGTGATTTTAGACAAGTCATTTAATCACTCCCTGCCTCAGTTTCCTCGTCTGTAAAATGTTGGGGTTAGATTAGTTATCCTCTAAGTGTCTTTTGAGCTCTTCTAAACCTTTTGGAAGTTGCTATCTGTTTTCTACAAGCACAGATACACACACATACACACACACACACATATTGACAACTTGGGGAAAAAAATCTAACTTATAGATAGATACTGTTTCTTACTACTGATAGTAAACTGATGTAGTTTTTCAAGAAATTTGTTCATTTTTTTAAGTTCTTTCCTCTTAAATGCCTAATAGTGTGAGACTGTGAATCAGTAAATATTTTGGTGCCTATTGTGTATCAGGTAGTATGTTAAATGTTGGGAATACGAAAGAGGCAAAAGACAGTCTCTGACTATGTTCAGGGAGCTCACAATCTAATGGAGAAGACAAATAAGCAAATAAATATGTATTAAAAAGGAAAAAATATAAAATGATTTAAAAAGAGAAGAATTAAGAGGATTGAGAAACCCAAGGCTTCCTATGAAAGATTGGATTTTAATTGGGACTTGAAGGAAGTCAGAAAAACCAATAAGTATGCCATATCTCCCTATAGAGGGAGATCATTCTAGACCTGAGGGACAGCTGGGGAAGGTAGCTTATGAAGTGTTTTGAATATTAAAACAATTTCTTATTTGATCTGGGAGGTGATAGATAGCCAGTGAAGTTTATTGATAGAAGGTCAACATGGATGAACTTTCACTTTAGTAAAATCAACCGCCCATTGGAGGATGGGTTGAGAAGGGGAGAGATTTGAGTCTTAGACCTACCAACAAGCTACTGCAGTAGTGTGAAGTGATAGGGGCAAGTGTCAGAGGAGAGAAGAGGTCATATTTGAGAGATTTCAAAGGTGAAATTGACAGGCCTTGGCAAGAGATGTGATATAGTGTGCATGTGAGAGATACTGAGGAGTTGGAGACAACTCTTAGGTTGTAAGGCCAAGGAACTGGAAAGATGATATTGCCCACAACAGTAATGGAGAGGAGAGGAGAAAGGGAGAGTTTAGGGTGAAAGATGATGAATTTGGGACAAACCTGACTATAAGATATCTTTTGGATATCCAGTTTGGAATATCTGAAAGATGTGAGATTGGAGGTCAAGAGAGAGGATTATGACATGACAGGATAGATGTATTTGAGAATTATTAACCAGATGGTAAATTAAATCTATGGGCCCTAATGAGAGCAAGTGAAATAGTATAGAGGGAGAAGAGATAAGGACCAAGGACAGAACCTTGAGGGACATCTATTATTTAGAGGATAGGTTCTAGATACAGCCAAGAAAGAGGGGATTTAGATAAATAGATGAAGAACCAGGAAAAATTCCTCATCTGAAAATTTTGACAGAAGAGATTATCAAGTAGGAGAGGATGAACAACAGAGTTTAAGGCTGTAGAAAAGTGCAAAGAAGTGCCATTGGATTTGATAATTAGGAAATCATTGATTACTTTGAAGAAATCAATCCATTTTAGTGGAATGATATGATCAAAAGGCACATTGTCAGGGATTAACAAAGTGAAATAAGAGGACCTGTTTACTGGGCCTATTCAAGGAGTTTAGCCACAGAGAGCAGAAGAGATAAAGGACTTTAGTTAATTTGAATGAAAGGATCAGTTAAAAGCTTTTTGAGGAAAGGGAAACATGGACAGGAGGCAGTAATGAAGCAAGTTGCTAATGGATAAGGAAATTTGAAGATATGTGATAGAATGAATGGAGATGACAGATTCATTCTGAAGGTCTGCTGGTTGTCAAAATATTTAAAATGCAAAAACTTTTTCCTTATAATTGAATAATTACTTTTTTACTTGCCTAGAAGGATACAGAGAAATTTTCAAAAGGAGAAATTTCAGTAGAAATATGAAATGCCATTTGAAGTTGCATCAAAAAATCTATTCAAATTATTGCAATTAATTTTAATCTTTGAATTATTTTGATTCTGTTCAGCAAACTTATGAGCAATCTGTTGTGTGTAAATAAATCACTTAGGTGAATTTCAAAACCGCTAAGAATTCATCTTTCTTCAAGTAGAGGTATATACTTAAAAATTGTTAGATAGTGTTCAAAGTCCTATTGAAGTTGTTGGAATTCATTTATATATGTACCATGGGCATGATTGATTGGCTATGCTATTTTTGAGGGACATTCAACTGTTTATACTACAAATATATATGCATGTGAGTACGTACTGATACATAATAATATTACTCATTTGTATTGCATGCTGTATTACATATTTTAGAGAAAAATTTCTCTGTTTTTCATTTTAAAGAACTATTTGTATATTAATTTTAGTTGTTTGCTAGAAGTCTAGTGTGTGAAATAACATAGAACACAAATGCTTAGAAGTGGTAAGGATCTTAATTCTGTCCAAATCCCCCTACCCCTCAAAATCATGGCTGTTTAGGATGAAGAAAGTTATATTTAGTACTAAATATAATAGGTGGGACCTATTGACAGTTTTTTTTTTTTTTTCTTTTATAACGGCAGCTGCCATGTTAAAAAAAATAATTAAGAATTTTAAGCTATCTAGGACTCAAATGACATTTGTTATCTTTGGAAATTGACACATTTAGACCAATGGTGGTTTGTAATCACAATTTCTTTTGGTAATGTATTAATAAGATGGGAATAAAATGCCTTGCTGTTAATTTGCATAGCAGGTGAAGGGTGCCTTACCACAGTTGGATATTCTCTGATGGTTCTCAGAGTGTTTTCCAGTGTAGTATTCACAAATGTGATAAATGACACATGTCATACTATTTACTAGAAAGAAAAATTTAAATGCTTTCACAAGAGATAAATGCTGGAGATAAGATTTGCTGGTGTAGTTTTTCTCTAATTTGGACTCTGCCAGAATTGGTAAATTTCCCAGATTCAGTATTCATTGTCCATTTTGGTCTTTTTATTCATCAGCAAAGTGAATTAATTGTATTAGATAATCTCTAAACTTTCTTCAAGATCTAAAAATGCTAATCTACTTGATATTTATATTACAAGTTATTTTGTCCTTTAAAAAAATATCCATGAGGTTCTGGATTATAAATTAGCTTTTTAAAAAAATATCAATTAGTAGTCATATACCAAGTTCCCACAATCCTATAGACACTTTACCAGGATTGAAGGATATAAAGGCAAAAATAAGTGACCCGTTCCCTCAAGGAGCCCACACGCCACTGGGGAAAAAGATTCATCACAATAATCTTGTAAAGTCAGCTGGAATTTATAAAAACCCATTTTCTAGTTATAATAACTAAATCATTTAAGGGTTAAATGACTTAACCTGTCAGTTGCCAACCTGGTTCCTTTTGTTAATAGTGCAGTTTTTAATCAATAGGGTATTTTAGTAGATTCAAAATTTTTTGCCTCTTTTAAATAAGCATCAGAGGAAAAATCTTAATATTCTGTGTTCATTGAAACATAAAAATAAAGTCTTGCCTGGTGTTAAAGCAATTTAGCTTTAAAATGATAGGTCTAGGATATTTTATTATCAGTATTAATTACTATCATCTCTTCCTGTATAAATTGTTTGTATTAGATGTCAGCCCAATTAATTGTATTATTTTTTTATTTGGTAAATTGGTAGGTATGGAAACATTTGTATGTTAATATTGTAATTGTTATGTTTTCATTTGTTTGGGTGTAGTTTATTATATTTTGAAGTAGTTAAGTAGATCAATTGTTAAATCATTGAACCTAGAGTCAGGAAGACGAATTCAGATTTGGTTTCAAGCTAATTGTTTGATCCTGGATAAGTCATTTAACCTTTTCCTGCCTCAGTTTCTAAAGTAGTAATCTCATCCAGGACTATTATTTCTCCTTTCCATAAGAAACAACGTATTATTGCTGGAAAATGTACTATGCTCAGTCTGAAGACCCATTTCTAATATTTGCTGAAGAAATCACAACCTCTCTGTGCTGAGATTTCCTTATCTATATAAATAGAAATAAAGATACTGGTTGCTTTCCTTGATGGCAGGGATTTGGGTTAAAGTCAGGTGCTATATAAATGAATTGTTATTCTGTTGAAAACAAAAGTATGAAGAGAACAGGGAAGTTTTATATCATTTAACAAAATATTTACTTTCAGTGGGTCTTGTGAAGCCTTTCCTGGAGGTCAGTACAGCTTTGAAGTTGTATACATTGAACATCAACCTTTGTTTTTACTACATGATGAGCCTATCTCCTTTGCTAATTGTACATTTTCTGGGTAATATCTTTTATACTTCTTCTTGTGCACAGGTAATCACTGGCAATATAGTCTCTCCATTACCCTTTGGAGATTTTGTTCCATGATTAGCAGTCAAATAGCATCCTTGGGAGTATATAGATCATTTAAAAACTGGGTTTTTGTGTCATGAAGCAGTTTGGAATTTATTAAGTATGGTTTCTTAAATGCTTTTTTGTACTTTTTATCATTCCATTATTTGTCCATATTTAGATAATGACCAAGATATCCATTTCAGTGGACTGTCAAGCTATAGAGCTTTGTCTAAGCAACAGGCAGTATCATCATCCATTTAATTTTTTATATACAGATTGTTAGGGCAGACCTGTCTTTGAGTGGTCATAAATTTCATAGAAGAAACCTTGTAACATATAGGTTTGATGCAATCAGCATTATCATTTACAAACTGGATTCCTATAGGGAATCTTTCTTCCACTAGGATACTATGCTTGATAATTGAATGCCTTTGGAAAGCATACACTTGTTTTTATGTATTGTGTGGACAGGCTTAGTGAGCAAAATGATCTTTGCTGTTTTTTGAAAAGTATCATCTTATGATTTTTATGTTATGCATAAGACACATAAGAATGATAAAAAGGGACAGCCTGGTACAATATTTAGAAAACTGATTACAGAGTTAGGAAAACTAGGCTTTATTTCTTATCTCTGAAGTCACTTTTGTTTTAAGTGCTCCTGGCAACTCTATCAGACTCTTTTTAAGTTTCTAAAAAAATGCCAATCTGCACTGATAGAGGAAGTTCTTCATTAGGAACAGTGGTTTTTATCTTATTGGAATAGAGTGTCAGATTAAGGCCATGTTTGCTGTACTGAGTGAAACACTTTAAAATAATCAACATCATAGATATGGTAGAATTTTTATATTAGCATTGAGCTTTTGGGCTCATCTTTGTTATTTTTAAGGTTTTTTAATTCTGAGAACTAGAATTTTCATCTTTGAAGCCTTTACTGGGCAAGTATTAAGTACATAATTTTTTTCTTAGCATAAAGTTGCATTCTTTTCTCTACCACCAACTAATGGACTAGTAAAGTTTTTAACATAAGCTTGTAAATAGGAATTATTTCCTTTTTGACATTTGTACCTAGTGTTTAGCACAGTGTCAGCATTGTAGAATATGCATAAATCCTGCCTTTTAAAGAACTTATATTCTAGTATTATAGTTTAGAATTTGTTGGATAATAATAATTATCCATCTTTATACTATTTTAAAATTTGCAAAATTCTTTGCTTATGAGAATCTGTGGAATATAGGTGTTAACTGCATTTTACAGATGAAGAAACTGAGATTCAAAGACCATTATTTTTTTGTCTTACATTTCATAAATCAGAAGCAAGATTTAACATTTGTTGAATATGGTAAAAGAGTTGTTTCTGAACTCCCAAGTTAAAAGTTCTTTTTAGCAAATGAGCCTCAGAATATAATGAAGTTGTACGTGGAATTTTGTAATTTGTAGAATATGCCTTTTGTCTAGGCACTTGGGAATTCAAAAGAACTCAAGCCAGAATCACAAAATATTTTTTTTTCTGGTAAGTGATATTTGACATGGGCGCTACTGGTGATGGGGAGGAAGTAGGGACTAATCAAAGGCACAGCAATAACTTAATACAAGATTTGTAAGAAAGTTCTTAAAATTCAAAGTCTCTATTATGAAATAAATTTCTCTTTTTTTTTCTCCACTCTTAAAGTTATATAACTATTATTAGGCTTTGCACTGCACAAGTAAAATATCTTGCTTTTCCTGTTTTTTTACTTACACACACACCACACACACACACACTTAAAAATAATATTTTGCATAGTACTTAAAATTTAATTATATATGCGATTGCCAGGTCATTATCTCTAAAATGATATTCTGCAAAGATTATTGAAAGCCCTTTTTTCCCCCTCTTGATTGAATGATAATGTTAGAAGGAATTCTGACTTCTTTTGGCTGTACCTTGAGAAGCTCAGTGATTCTCCAAAAGGAAATCATATTAATAGAAAGAAGAGTAAGTCTACCAATTTCTAGAACTGAACCATACATGGTTAACTAAAATGGTTATTTTGGTTTTAATATACAAAAGTCATTATTTAAAAAGTATATTTGGTGGGGTTTTTTTTTTTTTTTGTTTTTTTTGTTTTGATTTTTGGTGAGGCAATTGGGATTAAGTAGCTTGCCATAGCTAGGAAGTGTTTTGGAGACTAGATTTGAACTCTGGTCCTCCTGACTTCAGGGCTAGTGCTCTATCCACTGTGCCACCCAGCTGCCTCACTACGTTTATTGTTAATAAAAGCATGTAAAGATCATCAAAGTAGGTACTCTCTTAAATACCACTTTATTTTAGGAACATTTTCATTGAAAATCAAATCGGGAAGAACATTTGTACAAAAACCAATATATTTTGTTAGTATTTAGTATTGCTTTGTTATTGGAAATTGCACTAGATATAAAACATTGGTAATAAGTTCAACTCATAAAATTGTTGAATTATCTTAATAAGTACTTAATAAGTTTGATAGGTTATATAACATAAAACACTTTGTAAAATACAAAGTACCTGTATTCTCAAGTCAATTCTTCCAATAATTTGTTACATAAATCTAAGAATGAATAACCATGTTCCAAACACTGTGCCATGAGTATAGGGCCTGTCCTCAAGGAACTTACATTCAAGACATATATATATGTTGTCCATTTTTTCTTGTCAAATCTGACTCTTTGTGACTCCATTTGGGTTTTTCTTGGTAAAGATATTGGAGTGCTTTGCCATTTTCTTTTCCAACTCATTTTACAGATAAGGAAACTGAGACAAACAGGGTTAAGTGAGTTGCTTGGGGTCACATGAAAAATCTCTGAGGCCCATATTTGAATTCAGGTCTTCCTGACTCCAGGCCTAATACTCTATTTACTGAACCACTTAGCTGCTCAAATACATGTAAAACATATACAAAATAATCTTGTGGGGGAGCTTCATGCAGAAAGTGATAATGGAATTGAGATTTGAGGAAATTTTCCTTATGTGCTAGGAGAGGAGTTCTATGCTTAGCCAGTGCAAAGGTAAGGCAAATGGAATGTACTGTGTGAGGGACAGCAAAGATAGTATTTGACTAGATTGTTTAGTGCATGGAGGGGAGAAATGTTTAAGGGAAAAAAAAGGAGCAATTGTGGTGAAGCTACTTGTCAGAGATCGCAGATAGTAGCTGAGGTCCAATTTGAACTCTAGTACCACCTAGCTGTCCAAAGAAAATTGTAAAACTTGAGATTCCTTATGTGAAATACAGCAATTTTGTACAGGGACACTTTTATGCTGATCAAAATAAGTATTTCATCGACTGCTATTTTACATATATTCCAAAAAATCTTAATGATTTTTCTGGCACATGATTTATCTTTGGCAGTGCTTAAGCAAAGCTTAAGGCTTTTTCTATTATGCAACCCTGGGGATATGGATATAGATGTATACAAATAAAATATTTACTAATAGTAAATCATAATTTTGCAACCCCCACATACACTTAAGCATTAATTCCCATGTGGGGTTGCATCCCACAGTTTAAAAGGAAGCTTTGATCTATGGTATAAAAGATATTCCTAAAATTTCCCAAAGGATATGACAAAGTGACAGACTTATAAGCATTTTGTTCAACAATTAGGTACCAATTATATGCAGGGCACTGCCATTTCCTCACTGGGCCATGCCTTTACCTGCTTCTGCTGTGACGTGGCCTCTCAGTATACAACATTACCACCTATATCTCAAGGAGGACCTTGCCTAACCTGCCTGCCTCGACACAACTATCTTCAATTAATGACATGCCACGTGGCACGTGCCATTCCTTAATGGTTAGCATACTCCATCCCTTCATACTCTTGAACCCCTGGTTAGTTATGTAGTCTTTCCTTATAAGTTTCACACTAAGGATTTGCTAAGACCTGGGAAAGACTTTAACTTAAGGTCAGAGTCTCCTATGTATCTGGGGCCATCTCTAGTCATCCTGACTTGCATTTTGCCACTGGACCCAGATGTCTCTGAAAGAGAAAGTGAAGCTGGTGATTTTGCCAAGCCGTCCTTCACTTCAAGTCACTAGCAAGCTATGGCATCATGGTACTTTTTGATAATGAAAGACAAACAATGACTGAGATCACTTCAGTCTTTCTAGTCACTTAAGCATCCAATCCCAGTGTCATCTTTGTCCACTGGCATTCATCCCTTTACAAAAATCTCATTTGTTAGGGGCTAGAACTCTGGAACAAGGATTCTTACAAGGTATTAAGTCAGTAAATTGATGAGACAATGGTTATCTAGTTTAGCATGGTGCTTAATAGTTCCCTAAGTTCAGTATGATTGATTTAATTAATTTTACAACAATGATTTCCTAGTGATATAATGATTGGTTTATACTCATTGTAGAGGATATAAGCTGGGAGCCTCAGCCAGAGTCAGGGCAGAGAAGACAAAGGATTGGCGGATGCTCAGGCTCTCAGAGCCAAGGAGAGATTCATTCGATCTCCTGAGGGATGGAGAGCCAGATTCAATTCCATCTTCATCAGCCTCGTGGTGGCTGGCCTGGCCTGGCCTCCTGAAGTTCCTCTACTGAGACCAAGTCCCATCTGAAGGCCCTCCAGAAAACTAGTCAAGCCCCAAGTGAAGGAGATAGGACTTTGAAGGAATTAATAAAGAATTTAGACTTTAACACCTGGCTATTCTAATTAATCTGCTGAAAAGAAAGCTGCCCAGAAACCTCCAGAAAACCAAAAAGAACATTACATTCATTGGTTCATTTCTTTCCACTCATGTAGCCACCATCCTAGAATAGGCCCTATCACCACTTGTCTAGACCATTGCAATAATCTAATTGATCACTATTTCTCAAATTTCTTCTAACTCCAATTTATTCTCTATTTAGATATTCTCTATCTATTGCCAAAGTGATGCCTTTCCTAAGGCCCAGATCTGACTATATAAAAATCTTTCTTTGCTTTTCTTCCTACTCAAAACTTCACTAGTTCTCTGTGATCTTCATCTTCAGATATAAAATATAAAAGTTACAGCTTTTCACCACCTGACTCCTTCCAGTCTTTCCAGGCTATTACATTTCATTCCCCTCACTTTTTCTCTGTGTTTCAATTATAAAATTATAAAAGCTGTTCCTGACTTTTTACTGCTTCCCATACTTGGGATTTCCTTTCTTAGGAATTCCCTTCCTTTCCTAGCTTCTCTGTTTTGCTTCAAGATTAATTTCAAATCTTAACTTTCTGAAGTAGCCTTTCCTAGTCTCTAAATATCTTCCCCGTCCAATATCTTCTGTTTGAGATTACCATCCAGATATGTCGAACACTCACACACACACATATAATAGCTAGGTGGCACATTGGATACAGTGCTCAGCCTGAATTAAGGAAGACTTGAGTTGAAATGTAGACCCCAGGCACTTATTAACTATGTGATCCTGCACAAGTCATTTAATCCTGTTTGCCTTAGTTTCCTCATCTGTAAATTGAGCTGAAGAAGGAAATGTAAAACCATTACAATATCTTTGCCACGAAAATCCCAAAAGGGGTCTCAAAGATTTGAACACAACTGAACAATAAATTATGTATGCATAGAGACACACATGTAAAATACAGTTTTTTGGATTTTGTCTCCCATATTAGGGTGGGACCTCTTTGAAGTGAAGGGCAGTGTTTTTGCCTCTCTGTTTTCAGCATTTAACAGAGTGCTTGACACATAAACAATAAATGTTTCTTGATTGACTTGATAGAGACTGGGAATTCAGAGATTAAAAAAGCCTCTCAGTTGAGCTTATATTCTGAGAGGTGGGTAATGGGTATTGGAGAAGGATTTCTATGTACAGAATATTATAATGGGAGCTAAAATGTGATGAGAGGAAAGGAAGACTCAGAATACTTAAGGAAAAATTTAAGAGGAAAAGAACACTTTTGGGAGGGATGGATTAAGGAAAACCTTATAGAGGATAAAGTACCTGAATTGAGCTTTAAACATACAATAATTCTGAAGGGCAGACATGAAGAATATATTCCAGGTGTGGAGAATGGCCCAGGCAAATGTATATGAGACCCAGCAATGCTATTACGGGGTCTGTATCCCAAGGAAATCCTAAAGGAGGGAAAAGGACCCACATATGAAAAAATGTAGCAGCTTTTTATGGTAGCAAAGAATTGGAAAATTGAGTAGATGCCCATCAATTGGGGAATGGCTGAATAAGTTGTGGTCTGTGAAGGTAATGGAATATTATTCATTTAAAAATTATGAACAAGCCGATTTTAGAAAGGCCTGGAAAAATTTAGATGAACTTATGTTGAGTGAAACAAGAACCAGAATACATTGTATACAACAAGAAGAATGTGCGATGATCAACTGTGAAAGACTTGGTTCCCCACAGTGGTTCAGTGATTCAAAGAAATCCCAATAGACTTTGGACGGAAAATGCTATCCACATCCAGAAAAAAAACTAAGGAAACTGAATGTCATCAACACATTCTATGTTCATTTCTTTTTTCTGTTTTTCTTTTTTCTTTTTTTTTTTTTTTTTTTATCTCTCCCATGGTTTTTCCCTTTTGCTCTGATTTTTCTCTCCCAACATGATTTGTAAAGCAATGTGTGTTAGAATAAACAAATAAAAAATGTATATAATTAGGAGATGGCATATTGAATTTATGAATATATAAATATATGAATTTGGCAGGAATGGAGTTGAAATCATAAGTGCCTCTTTCCCTCTCCCCCCCAAAAAAAATAATAGGGAAAGGAGAACAAAAGGATATGAATAAGGGTAAGCATTTTATGTTTAAATATAGAGCTTCCATAATTCCTTTTCTAACATACTGTTTTATTGCCTTTCTTTGATGTGGTTATGGAGGTGATTCTGGGTTCTCAGGCTATAACATAGAAAGGAAGCTCTGGCAATTGCTAACAAGTGAGAAAAGCTTCAAGTATGGACTATATTTTGTTCTAGGACTAGACTAGTTAAATTTGTTTTGACTATAGGGCTGGTGTCCTATCTCCTATGCCATCTAGCTGTCCCTACTCTAGTTTAGTTTGGAAAAAAACCTATTATCCGTTTTGGATGCAAAGGTAATTTTTTTGGCAACTGTTATTAAGAAAATTATTCAGAGTAGTGTAGATAAGGCTTGTAATCTTCATAAATGGAGAGTATACTCTCATCATAGCTTTAATCATTATAATGAAAGTATTGATAAAATTAGGGTAAACTCATTTAGATCAACTGGTTCATGAACTCCTTGGGATTTTATGATAGTCCAAGAGATTCATATTAAAAATTCTTTATTGGCACTCTAACCAATGAATAATTGACCAATTATGTTATAAATATACTTATGTGACTAAAAGCATATGCATTTTTAAAACATCATAAAGTTTGTTTTTGCAGCAATTAGAAACTTATGATTACATATACAATGATCTTAATGTTTACCCAGCAATTACATTAAATTCAGAGTTTTTGATAATGATCTTGCAGTTTCTCTGTTATCAAATTGTTTCTAAACTGCCACAAAATTTACCATTTGAGCGCAAACTGATTGTCAGCAAATGGTCAGATGTGTATCTACCCTCATTTGCATTTTGTACATTGAACTGGAGTAGCTCCTACATTCCCCTCTGTTAGCATGTAATTGTATCTCATTAGCAGTGCAATCCTGTATTCAAGATGTTATGAATATTTGCATTTTTGTAGTGCAAATGTCAGTCTGTTTGAAAATAGTGATCACTGGCATGAACATCTTGAAACCATCAGGGACCATCTGTAGAACATTGCTTGTCATTGCAGTTTCCTATTTCAGGCTATTTAAACTTAATTCTCCTCTTATGTGATTACCTTTCTTATATCTGGCAGATTTTCACATGAATTGGTTGACAATTTTGGTCAAGTTGATCAGTAGTTTCTGTGAGAATGTAGCTGGTATGCCAGTGGTAAAAGAGAAGAAATTCACTTCAGAAGAGCTTTTTTCCCTTTCAAAAGTTAGTTTATATATAAACATTTGTTAAAAAAAAAATGTGGCAATATGATGGAATACTACTGTACTGTAAGAAGTGATGAGCAAAAAAAAAGACTTTTTGGGGCAGCTAGGTGGTGCACCAGCCCATGAAGCCCATGAATTCAAATATGGCCTCAAACACTTAACACTTCCTAGTTGTGTGATCTTGGATAAGTCACTGAATCCCAATTACCTTGCCAAAAAAAGAAAAGTGATGAGCAGGTTGATTTTAGAAAAACATGGAAAGACTTGCATGAAATAATGAAGAATGAAATAAACAGAAGCAAGAAGACATCATATATACAGCAATATTACAGAAAAACTGTAAATGACTAAATTATTGTGAATATCATAAATACTGAAATTGACTACAAAGGACCTATGAAAGAAGGTGCTGATAACATAATTATTCATTGTATGATTTTACACATTTCTATCTCTGTGAAATGATGGCCTTCTCTTGTGCAGGGTGGGGAGGGAATGAGACAGTTTGAAATTTAAAATGGAACAAAAAAAGTAACAAAAAATACATATATACACTAATATGTTCATATGTGAATATATAATAGAGGCCTAATAAAGTAAACTTATTTGTTGAATGAGTAAGAGAAAAAAATGAGACAGTATATACAATTAACATTCAGTGCATTTATCATTTAACACAGTGCTTTGTTATTTGCCAGTATAAAAATAAATATTTTATATTGCTAATTTATTTTCATTGATTAGTTAAGTGGCCAAAAATAGAAAACGAATTTCCATCTTCAGGAAGAGAACTTGTAAATTTTTCTACCATTTTCTCTGACACATTTATATGGATGAGCATTTAAAAAAAAAAAAATTTTTTTAACTCAAAATACAAAAATAAACTTAAAACAGAAACAGAGTTAAGACTGTTTTGGTGATCTAACTTATAGATATTGCAAACCTTTATTAAAAATAAAAACATCAAGTATCAAAATTTAAGTTTGTAATTTTTATATTATGATAAGCGTATTCCAAATTAGAACTTATTTCATTTATAGTCAACATTTATAAAATAAATATAAATATTCATATTATAGTAAGCATGGATTGCTTTTTAAAATTCTTATAGAATGTCTTGCATAAAATATTTGTAATTAGAATTTTATAATTTTATATTTAGATTTTTTTTATAATTATAGGTAGATATAATTTTATATTTTATAATTACATAATATACATTTTAATGGCAAGGTCTTTTAGATAAATGATCACTTTTATTGTAAGCATTTAATAAGTCATTCCAGAAGAATAATATGAGTATATTAAATTACTCTGGAGGTTAACAGTTTTTTTGTTGTTATTGAAGCTCAGAACAAAAATATTGGGAATTGTTGAATTAGAGGAATACATTTTTCTTGAGTCTGACTTACAGAATCACTTCTCTTGTGCAAAACATTTTCAAATTGTATTGTTTTTGTCATTAAAACTTTTAAAAAGAGCCCATTTCAAAATCATTATATAAAACCCAGAAAAGAGACAAAGAAAGAACAATTGTGAATATACCTGTGCATTCACGATATTCACTGTGTATATCATATTAAAATTGCCTAGCACATGCCTAGTGCATAGGTATCATAAAGCTTATTTTTTTCCCCTAATATTACTTAATTCTTTCAATTAAGACAATCCTTGTTGACATAATTTTGTCAGATAGTGTAATTATAGACTATATATATATCGACACTTTTTAGACCCATTTGTAACAATCCTTACAGGACATATAACATTTTAATAATTCATAGATTTAATTTTAGTCAGTGTTAGAGCATGACTTTACCTGCTTATTTTTCAGAAATAGCACTAGATAAAAGTAAATAAAGAATTTGTGCCCAAATCTGAGTAATGGCCCAGTGGCTACCTTTTCCTGGTAAATGCTTCTGCCTATCTGGTGGCCAAATGTATAAATATAAAGTATGCTTATTTGAATTAACTTATTGAATGCTTATTTTAATTAACTCCACTCTCTACTTATTTAAATTAAAACATGGGGGACAGCAGAGAAGATGGAAGTATGAGTAATGACAACTTTAAAGGGGGAAACTGGAAATACGAATAACACAAGTTATCGAGAACTTTTAATTTATGTCCAGAAGAATATGAATCAACCTACATTCCTTGTCCAACTTTTGTGTCCAACTTTTCCTGATCTCATGGACCATAGTGTTCAGGAGTTTTTCTCTGCAAATATATTAGAGTGGTTTGCCTTTCTTCAGTGGATTAAAGTATAAAGAAGTTAACTGACTTGCCCAAGGTCATACAACTAGTGTCTGAAATCAGATTTGAACTCATGTTGAAGTGGGTTGTGGTCCCTTTAAGAAACTGATTTGTGATCCTTTCAAATTGATTTGTGATTCAAATTACTTCCAGCCCCACCTGGCATTATTAATTCAAGAAGCTAGGATCTTTGATTCACAAATTCTGGTCAAAAGCACCCCTTTTGAATTCCAATAGGATATCAGGGCTTGTCCCAGCCCCCATTGGATCTGAGCCAACTTGGGCTGTCCCAGCCCCCATCTGCAATGATCTGCTCAGGTTTCCCAACCCCCCACCAAGCAAATTTTAGCCCTAGCTGAAACCCATCGAGGAGCCAACTTGGAACTCCACTCATGGGCTAAATCTCTCATTATAAAAAGAGCCAAACTAAAATCCTCTGTGCAGAGGTTCCAAACATGCCAGATGCTTGACAGACACCCCAAGAAGCTTCTACCCACTGGAATACTGTTTCCAGTGCCCTCTTCTCTACCTTCATCCATTTCCTTAAGTAGACTTTAACCTTACTTCCAATCCCCATAATAAACCTCTTTTGTCAATCTAGGTTTTCAAGTCTGTCAATTTACAGAGAACTGCTTGTGCCACCACTAAATTTCATTTAACTCCCTACCCTTGCACCAAATTCTGAGAGGTTGCAGGGGAGCTTCATTTGACTCCCTGAACCCCAAACTTGCCACTAGACATCATTTAACTCCTTGACCACCAGAAACCCTAATTTCATTTGGGTACCTCAAATCTAAACCATGTCTTCCTGATTCCAGGCCCAGTGCTTGATCTACTGAGACATTTATCTACTCCAATTTTTAATTACATTATACAGATTTTATTTAAATGCTTCTTGAATCTATTTTTATTCTCTATCTTCTACTAGTGTCAGATATCATATAAAACGGTACTTATCTTTATTTGCCCGAATATGATATATATTTTAAGTCTTGTTCTTCTGTTGTTTGGCAAACCACTTTGTGGTCTTCCTGTTCATGGTTTTTTAGACTTTTGACTTTATCGTTTTTATTTTCTTTCAGAGTGAGGAATCCCAAACTACTCATCTATTATTTTTATTATTTGTTTTTCTTCCTTTGATGAAAAACCTTTGTAAAGGTGGTATCCCTAGGAATCTTTTTCATCTTGAGCCAGTGGTTGGTGGAGTTTGTTTATAGATTGTTCAAAGGATATTCACCCTTTGTACTGGCCCCTCCCTGTGTCTGGAATGTCTGGAATTAGTTTCCTTCAGAGCTATGTGAGTCTAGGAACTCCACTTGGGTGGTCCCCTACCCTTAAGTGATGAGGTTTAGATTTGGGGTACCCAAATGAAATTAGGGTTTCTGGTGGTCAAGGAGTTAATTAAGATCTAAATGAAGTCTAGTGGTGGTGCGAGAGTAGGGAGTTATGGGATTCTCTTCTGGCAGCGCAAGACTCCCCTGTAAAGGAATTTACTGACCAGAAAACCTAGATTGATAAAAAGGTTTATTATGGGGATTGGAAGTAAGGTTCAAGTCTAGTTAGTAAAAGGTAAAGAGAAGAGGGCACCAGAAGCATTCCAGTGTGCAGAGGCTCTTGGGGTGTCAAGCATGGTAGCTAGCATATTTGGAACCTCTGCAAAGTTTTAGTCTGACTCTTTTATAATAGAGGGTTTTGGCTACAAGCCGAAGGGGCTCGTGAGTGGAGTCCCTGGTTGGCTCCTCAATAGGTTTCAGCCAGGGTTAGAATTTGAATTTAATTCAATGGTTTTCAGGACTGAGTGGCCCCACCCAGATAATAAAGATGAAAGTGTGCATGGATAGGGTGGAGTTTCCTCATTGAGGCAGAGTTGAAGGTTTTCTCTTTTAAGGATTTTTCAGAATTTTGGGGTTTTCTCCTTTAAGGATTTTTCAGAGTTTTGGGGTTCTCTCTTCATTAGCACGTATCAATTGCTTACTAAATGTTTGTTGCTTGCTGAAGGAATGCTCTGAACTGAGGGCTGAAGTGCCTTGGCTTCAGCTATGTAACTTTAGAAACAGGCAGCTTTCTGCCCTAAGTAGTCAAAGAGCTGTATCTCTGAATGCCTTTGGAAAAGCCTCCCTTCTGTGGGCCTCACAGCAGTTGGGGAATTTGGTGAGCAGGAATGGATGAATATGAATAAAACACTTATTTACTTTGGTGAGAACATTCTTTTGATTGGGTTCAATGGGCTGGAAGCAGTATTATTGAGGCTGTGAAGCTGGGGATATGAAGGGAAGGAGGGAGATGGTCAAGATGGAGGTGGTCACTACGGAGAGATTGCCTGTCTTGGGGGCCTGTTGGGATATGGTTGCCCCTTCCCCATTGGGGCCACCTCTCAGGTCTCCTCCCCAGACTGAGGTTCCATATCCCAGAAGACGTGATTAACGTGATGTGGAGGTGATTTTCCGTACTACTAAACTAAAGGGGAGAAAGTGATTTATATTTTGCACCAAGGTTCTTTCCAGCGCACCACATATTTTCTCACAGCCTTGAGTAACACTACAAGAGCCTTCAGCGCTTAAGCTTCCCTTGAGCTTCCGTTATAATTGGCGCCAAGCTAAAGCTACTCGGCTTTTTTCGGTCTTAAAAAGCCAAGAGCATCCTCAAAAATTCTTGTTTCTTTCCCCTTTTCAGACAAGCTGGGCGATTTCACCCCCGCCACCACACCCAAGATGGCGGGCGCGGCCGGCTGATTCCAAGATGGTCGCTTTCCCAGCTCCTCCCCTCGTTTTTCACTTCTGGAAGCCGGAGCGAGCTCTGGCTTTGATCCTTGTGACGTAGATGCGCCTGCGCCTTCATTGGTCGGAGTGGCGGCGCCTACGCTTTGCCGCCGCCATGCGGCTCCTTCAGCTGTGGCCCCTTTTGCTCGGGACTCTGGGGCCTGTGATCCTTGGCCTGGCCGGTGAGTCTCGAGGGAGAACTGGGCGGGGACTAGGTTTGAGAATTAATTTAAGGGAGGGAGGACAGCGGTCGGGCTCCGGGGTCTGTGCTCTCGCGCCCTCTCGCTCCTGGGCTGGGGCCGGTGGGCGGCGGGAGGAATACATAGGGCCGAGCCTGATTAGGGCATTTCCGCTGACCTCAGTTTCTCCGAATGTCCAATGAGGGCTCTAGACTGGAGGGTTCTAGGGCCCTGCTCAGGCCTGATTGCCTACCGGAGTGAGGGGAAGGGGCGGGGAGGGGGCGGTGCTGGAGGTGGGGATGGAATTCCCCCTTTAGGTCTTTAGGCGAAGCTCTGGCTGCTGATCCTCTAAGTCTAATAAAGGCTTCAGTCTCTTCATTTTTAAAATGAAAGCTTAGGGAGTTTGCATGGGTAAGCCTTAAGATTACTCCCACCTGAAAAGGTGATTTTTTAATCACTTGGGGGACTCGACATATTTTCATCATTTTTTCAAAGAGATCTTTAAAATCTGTTAAATGGGAGATGAAGATTGGAATAGGTGATCTCTGATTTCTTCGAGTTCTATATTCTATGATCTACGAATCTTCTGAGATACTAAGTTACTACTTGGAGACTTGATATTTCTGTATTTGTCCCCTTGACCAAAGAGAGTGGAAACTCTTCCTACAGTAGAAATTTTCCACTGTGGCAGAAGAGTAATTCCTCTGTAACTTCCTTCGCCCTTGCCACTGGGAAACTTATGTTAGAGAAATATTTGATATTCTGAAAGATTAAGTGACTTACTCATGGCACCCAAATAATATGTGACAGAGGCAGGACTTGATCCCAGGTGTTCTGGACTCCAGCGTTTAAAACATTCAGTACTGCTAATAATCAAATGAAAATCATTTTAACCCGGGTGAAATATATATTCCCTGTGCTTTAGTATAAGTGAATCTCACAGCAAAGTCCCTCCTGAATGCCAGACCTTGGGTAGCTAGAGTTGTTTATTTTCCACAAGTGCAAAAACAGTTTATAATTCTGAACTACAGAAATGCACTTGTTTATGGTTAATGATTATCTGGTAGGAATTAAGGCAAACGTAAATGCTCTCAGAAAAAAAATCTACTGCTTTGACCCCAGGAGGAAGATGAGCAGATTTTAAGCCCATATCAGAATGGAATTTGAAAATTTCTTTTAACCATCCAAGTCCTGAGAAATAGTACTAGGGAGGAGACATGATGTATAGAAGCTGTGAAATGTCAGCATTTGTTGTTGGTTTCCCTTCTGTCTCCCCAAATGAATTTTTTTTCTTGTGCTTCATTAATATAACGGAACTTAGCAGAGCCTGGTGATTGTATATATTTTTCACATGTCTTCTTAAATTCAGAGAAGCTCATTATCAGAAGGTTGAACACAGCAAGAATGTTCACCTACAGCAAATCATGAAATTTAAGATTCTACACTAATTTTAGATCCTTCAGATGTGAAGGCGGCAAAATTGGATTTAGGAGAAAGCAGGTATTAGAGTAGGAATTTAAATAATTGACTTAAGCATATAAAGTGGGAGGTTTTGTGAAAGATTTTACTTGGCATGTTCAACAAAAAACCTAATGCTATCTTAGACTGCAGCAAGAGAGGCATGGTATACAGAAAAAAAGAGTGTGAAAATTTCTTAATGTTTTGATCCAGTCTGATCATATCTGGAATGTTTTGTTCCTTTCACTATCAGGAAAGATGGTGACAAACTTCAGGTTGCCCATAAGAGAGTATTCTGGTTGGAGAGAGAACTGGAATTCACTGATGGAACTGGACAATTGACTGAAATAACTAGTGCTGTTTAGGTAGAGAAAGGAAGGCTTAAAAGGAATTTGTTAATTACTCATCTATTATGAGTATTTGAAGGATTATCCTCTAGTAGAGGGATTAGAACCCAGAGGACCGAACTGGAATTTTCAAAGAATCAGTTGGCTTTGATTTAAATATGATTTCTTAATCATTAAAGCTGTCTACACAGATTGTTTTGGAGAGTCTGTTAAGTGGTGAACTCAATGTAGAGCACTGGGCCTGAAGCCAGACTTGATTACAAATTCTTCCTCAGATACTTACTAGCTGTTTGACTTTGGGCAGGTTATATAACTCTGTTTTCCTCAGGCTTCTCTTATCTATAAAATGATCTAGAGAAGGAAATGGCAAATCCCTCCAGTATCTTTGCCAAGAAAAACCCCAGATGAGGTCAAGAAAAGTGGGACTGGACTGTAAAAATGACTAAATAGCAATAACAATATTCACTATCACTAGATGTTTTCAAATGGAAATGGATCTATGTGGGCTGCACGGGGACTTAAAAAACCACAAATTTACATTATCTGTCTTGTATTATATTTCTGTTAACATTTCCTAATTACATTTTAATCCCTATCACCTCAAATTTAACACCTCTGGTATAAAGGATTTCTTAGTCACTTGCTGGTTGAACTAAAGGACAATTGGGGTCCTTTTCAACTCTAAGCAATCTTCGATTCTGTATATTTTGTTTTCCACCCTGTGTTTCTGTGGTATGGGAAAGAAAACTTAGCGTTTGAGTTAGCAACAGTTATCTTCTGACATTATTCCATTTTTGCTGTCAATCATCAAATACTGATTTTTAAGATTTATTGCCTGAAATTCTAGATTATAGAAATCTAAATTCCTTCATTGGTATCTTGGAAAGAGGTTAAAATTCATGTTCAATGATCTTTTTAAAAGGCAGATGGTACAGTGAATCTGGGTTCAAATTCTGTCTCTGATCTGGGTCACTGTGTAATCTATATGTGTATATTCTATAATATGTGTATATTCTATAGTTTGTTTCCTTATCTGAAAAAAATGATAAGCAGTTAGTCCCTTCAAATTCTAGATCAATGATCCTAGAATGGAAAGGACGTGGAAATAATAGTTAAAGAGTTGGGTTTTAGGCATAACTCTTCTACTTATCACTCAACTCTAGATTGTATAACATCTGGGCTGAAGATACCTTAAAGATGATCTATCTAGGTCACTATCTTCATTTTTATAGATGAGAAAATTGAAGTCCAGAAGCTTATCTAGTTTGTCAAGGTCACAGGACTAATTAGTCTTAGAACTACCACACACCTCCCATTTGTTCAATGTTTTTTCCTCTACACTCTATTAACTTTTCACTTTCTTCATTTTAATTTTTTATTTTATTTTATTTTATCATAGCTTTTTATTGACAAAACATATGCATGAGTAATTTTTCAACACTGACCTTTGCAAAAACTTCTGTTTCAACTTTCCTCTCCTTCCCTTCACCACCTCCCCTAGATGGCAGATAGTCTGTCCCATACATGTTAAATATGTTAAAGTATATGTTAAGTACAATATATTTATACAGTTGTCTTGCTACACAACAAAAATTGGATTTAGAAAGAAGGTAAAAATAACCTGGGAAGAAAAACAAAAATGCAAGCAAACAATTACAGAAAGAATATAAATGCTATGTTGTGGTCCATACTCATTTCCCCATGTCCTTTCGATGGGTATTGCTGATTCTGTTCATTACTAATCAATTGGAATTGATTTGGATCCTCTCAATGTTGAAGATAGTCACTTCCATCAGAATTGATCCTCGTATCCTATTGTTGTTGAAGTGTATAATGATCTCCTGGTTCTGCTCATTCCACTTAACATAAGTTCATGTAAGTCTCTCCAAGCCTCTCTGTATTCATCCTGCTTGTCATTTCTTACAGAATAATAATATTCCATAACATGCATATACCACAGTTTACTTAGCCATTCTCCAATTGATGGGCATCCATTCAATTTCCAGTTTCTAGCCACTACAAAAAGGGCTGCCACAAACATTTTTCCCTTCTTTAATATCTCTTTGAGCTATAAGCCCAGGAGTAACATTGCTGGATAAAAGGGTGTGCACAGTTTGACAACTTTTTGAGCATAGTTCCAAATAGCTCTCTAGAATGGTTGGATCCGTTCACAGTTCCACCAACAATGCTTCAATGTCCCAGTTTTCCCACATCCTCTTCAACATTTGTTATTATCTTTTCCTGTCATCTTAACCAATCTGACAAGTGTGAGGTGGTATCTCAGAGTTGTCTTATTTTGCTTTCTCTGATCTGATCAATAATGATTTGGAGCACCTTTTCATATAAGTGGCAATAGTTTCAATTTCATCATTGGAAAATTGTTCATATCCTTTGACCATTTATCAATTGGAGAATGGCTTGATTTTTTATAAATTTGAGTCAATTATTTATTTTGGAAATGAAGTTAGAACCTTTAACTGTAAAAATGTTTTCCCAGTTTATTGCTTACCTTCTTATCTTGTCTGCATTAGTTTTGTTTGTATAAAAGCTTTTTAACTTGATATTAATCAAAATTTTCTATTTTGTGATCAGTAATGATCTCTAGTTCTTCTTTGGTCACAAATTCCTTCCTCCTCCACAGGTCTGAAAGGTAAACTACCCTATGTTCTTCTAATTTATTTATAATCTCATTCTTTATGCCTAGATCATGAACCCAATTTGACCTTTGTGTATGGTGAGAAGTGTGGATCTAGTTTCTGCCATACTAATTTCCAGTTTTACCAGTTTTTGTCAAATAGTGAATTCTTATCTCAAAAGTTGGGGTTTTTGGGTTTGTCAAACACTAGATTGCTATAGTTATTGACTATTTTGTCCTGTGAACCTAACCTATTCCACTGATCAACTAGTCTATTTCTTAGCCAATACAAATGGTTTTGGTGACCTCTGCTTTATAATATAGTTTTAGATGAGGTACAGCTAGGCCACCTTCATTTGATTTTTTTTTTCATTAGTTCCCTTGAAATTCTTGACCTTTTGTTCTTCCAGATGAATTTTGTTGTTTTTTTCCTAGGTCATTAAAATAGTTTCTTGGGACCCTGATTGGTATAGCACTAAATAAATTGATTAGTTTAGGTAGTATTGCCATCTCTATTACATTCGCTTGACCTATCCAAGAGCACTTAATGTTTTTCTAATTGTTTAGATCTGACTTTTATTTGTGTGGAAAATGTTTTGTAGTTTTGTTCAAGTTCCTGACTTTTCCTTGGCAGATGGATTCCCAAATATTTTATACTATGACAGTTATTTTAAATGGAATTTCTCTATGTATCTCTTGAAGTTGGATTTTATTAGTGATGTATAAAAATGCTGATGATTTATTTCTTTATCTTTCAAATGGAATATTTACTGCCCTACCTAATTCACAAGGTTTTTGAGAGGATCAAACAATATTGTATGTGAAAATGTTTTTGTGAAATATTCTTTCATTGGTCTTCATTTCATCTGTTAAAAAACGTAGCTAAAATGAGGTATAAGTAATTAATGTTTTTTCTACCTGGATAATGGATAATTATGAAATGTCCTTTAAACAAGAAGCAGGAAATTCAAAATGACATACATATTTTAATTTTATTCTGCGACCTTGAAGGATAACTAATGGAGGAAATGCCTCTTTTACTTATATAATACATACATTTCATATTAAAAGAATAACAAATATGTTAAATAATAAGTAATAGTAATAACTAGTAGTTATATAGTGTTTTGTGGTTTGCAGAATGCTTTACCCATTATTTCATTTGATGCTTAAAATAACCCTTTGAGGTACTTGCTATTGTTTATTGCCATAGTATAAATGAGGAAACAAAGTGAGATAGGTTAAATGATTTGCCTGGCTCTACATTAGTGTCTGAAGCAGGCTTTGAATGCAGTCTCCATGACTCCAACTCTAGCACTTTATCCACTATAACAAATATGAATATATATGGAAATCATTTATTTTAAATTATATATTCATTGCAAATATACCTTTTTGTTGTTGCAGAGGAAAGTGAAGGCTTATTGTCTGAACAGCAGGGACACACTGAAACTGAACTACCTCTCAGTCCAGATGTTGTGCATTTAACTAATGAAGAACATGGATTTGGGCAGACAGAACAGCACAAAACTGAGAAAGTATCTTATGCAACCCTGGGAAATGAAGTGAATGGTGATCAATTAATGTCTGTGATTCCAGGAGAGGCAAAAGACCTCAATACTGGCAGTTGTGATGCTGGAGTTGAAGGCTCTAGATGTAATATCCGAGAGAGCCTTTTTTCTCTTATTGGATCTGGAGCAAATATTCCTGATAAAGGAGAAGAACATAATTTAGTTCTTGAAGCTGTGCCTACAAGTCCACCGCCTAAAGAGGACTCTAATAGTACAGAGAGTGTAAAAAGCCCAAAGGTGAATTGTGAGGAGAGAAATATTACTGGCTTAGAAAGTTTTACTTTGCAAATTCTAAATGCATCACAGGTAAGTATTATTCAAGCATTTGTTTTGGTTCTTTTGAAAAGTACTTATTTACCCAGGGTCACATCACTTAATCCCAATTGCCTCAGAAAAAAAAAAAAAGTATTTGTCATCTAATTAGCCAACTAGTAATGAGTCTTTATATATCAGCTGTACAGATATAGTTCATCATTGGAATGGTTCAATATTTGAAGTAATTTCAGTATTGGTGTAGGATCTGTTGGAGTTTGAGCACAGAGAGATTCACCCTCAAGGCTTAAGAAAATGTCTTTAGTGAAGCCTTGGATTCTTTACATTTTTATGAAACATTATTCTGTGCAATTATTCCCTGGAGGAATAACTAACATATAACTAAATAAAGCTATAAGGAATTTTTATTTTTCATAGATTTTTAGAATTGCTAGTTAGTTCATAATAGTGGGTAAGATTATTTAAGAGTATTGTTAAGACCTTAAGTTATTGGTGAGTCTAGATATGTGAAGGTTTATAATGCTACAGAAAAAATCAGCTTTATATCAGTTTGAGTTCACATAAGAATTTGTAATTTTGATGCTGTTAAAAAAAGTTGAGTTGTATTAGAAAATATATGGCTCCTTTTTTCCCCTATGAGTAATGATATCATATTCTACCTGCTTCATGACAAGAAGAAATTCAATTTTATTTCCTGACTCATGTAAAGTGGCTAGAAGAGAAGAGTGCAAAGTAGGTTCTGATGGGATTTCATTGTTGGTTATCTGAATGATTACAGAGCTCCTGGGCTGGACCAAATGTTCATCAAAAGAATCATTAGTAAGATCATCACCATCTCTATCCACCATAGCTCAGATTGAGAATTGATAAGATGAACATTAATTATGGTGGTTAGGATGGCGCAGTCTGAAAGTCAATGCTTATATAGTCATGTTCTCTGAAAATAGATATTGTTGGATTTATGAAAAATTCCAAAATAACTGCATTTGCTACAAGGGAATGATAAGAAGGCTTAAAAAGGAAGATATTTATAACATTTGCCCTCTACAACAAATCTTTCTTAACTAAATCCTTAAACACGTGTTTTTTTTTTCCCCTCATTCATCAATTACTTAGCATGTATTAAGTACTTGCTATGTACTAGTCACTATGCTCAGTATTGGAATTACAAACAAAGGAAAGAAACATGTCCATTCTTCCAAGGAGCTCAGAGTTTAATGGAGGAGATAAATTTAAAACAGTTTTGTTCTAACAAGGTATATACAAGGGATAGCATATATAGATATATAGAGAACAGTTTATACAAGACAAACAAAAAATAAGGAACTAAGATTAAAGATTAAATTAAACTAAATTAAATTAAAGATCAATTAAACTTTGTAAGAAGACAGAGAAGCCAGGAGACTGAGATGAAGAGGGAGTTCTAGATATGTAGAATGGCCAGTGAAAATTGTAAGCAATATGGCTAATGAGTGAGGCTGCTGACATGACTCAGAAAGCTCGACATATATTACATTTTTTTCCTTGGAACTTAGTACTTCAGTTTGATATGGGATTTTATGACATGTTTCTTTTGGACATGTTGAATACCTTTATGTCTATGTCTGTATCACTTTTTAATTCATAATTAGTGTGCTGTATTCAAAGGTGATATGAAGCTGCTAGATGATAAATGGAGAGTAAGACTTGGAATTAGCAAGTTCTGAGTTAAATTTTAGCTTCTCTGCTTACTAGTATAATGACTGTGGAGCTACATAGTCTGTGCCAAATGTGGATATTAATAACAGGATTGTTATAAAGACAGAACAGAATATTTTAAAAGTGCTTAGCAAACCTTAAAACAATCTATAAATGTTAACCATTAACAATAAGCAAACCTCAGCTATCACTTCCTCTAAGAGGCCCTTCTTGATACATGCAGTTATGTCATGGCTGTCTTCCTCTGGAAATCTCTTTGTATATCTTTGGTTGCATCCCCCAGTGGAATGTAAACTCCTTGAAGGAAAGGAGTGTGATTTTGTTTTTGTACCGCAAGTGCTTTTAATTAACAAACACATATGTTTTCTCTTGTCATAGGACCTGATGGAATTTTTAAACCCAAACAGCAGTGATTGTACATTAGTCTTATTTTATACCCCTTGGTGTCGCTTTTCTGCCAGTCTGGCTCCACATTTCAATTCTTTACCACGAGCATTTCCATCTCTTCATTTTTTGGCATTGGATGCTTCTCAGCACAGCAGGTACTCTTTTATCAAGTGCTTTTTTTATGACTTAAGTTGCTTGTGAAAGACTGCCTTAGCTATAACTTCAAGATTTGCTTCAAAAGTTCAATTGTAAATAAGAAATCTCCCACTTCACTTTGCATCTCTCCCTCTCAAAAAAAAAAAAAAATTTGGTTATAATGATTACATATAGGATATTATCTAATTAAGGATAAAGAAAGAAGAAATTGGGTATAAGTTCCAGCTTAAGTATAATGACAAATCAGTTTATATTTTTTGGTTTGGATTTGTGAATTAATTAGCATAGGAAACTTCAGGTTGAAGCATACCCTCCACAAAAGCAGATCAGTAATTTAGAGTCTTAGAATTGCCTGGAGCATCATAAAACTAAAATATGTTTCTAGGATCACAGTACTGTCAGAGGTAGGATTTAAGTCTATGTCAAATTGACTCTGTTAGGCTGTTTCTTATCTTAATATTGAAGGTTGTTAAATATTGAAATGCTTTATTAAGAGAGATTGGTCTTTTTTCTTTTTCTTTTCTTTTTTTTCTTTTTTTTTTTTTTTTTTAGTCTGGGGTTAAGTGACTTGCCCGGGGTCACACAGCTAGGAAGTGTTAAGTGTCTGAAATCAAATTTGAACTCGGGTCCTCCTGAATTCAGGGCTGGTGCTCTATCCATTGCACTACCTAGCTGCCCCAGAGATTGGTCTTTTTTCTGAGGCCTTTTAAAGCTGTAATTTCTCATCTATATGTTATCCTCTTAAGTTCCTTCAAGGCCTGAATTTAAGAAATAATTAGAAATGTGGTATTTGAAAAATTTAAGTTTATATATATATATATATATATATATATATATATATATATATATATTCTGCTCCTTCCCCCCAATGGCTTTATTGCTTTGATTTTTTTTAAATAACAAAATATTCAAACTGCTCTTAATATTCAGTTAATTTTTTACTTAATAAAATACATGACTTGTTCAAGTATTAATGTCTTTTTCCTTAAGTTAATGATTTTCAAAAATAGAATTGTTATTTCATTAGTAGAGGGAAACTTCTGGTGAGGAAACTTCTTCCAAAGCCGATCAGCAACAGTCGCCAGCCAGACCCTGAGAACTTAAGTGAATTTTCTACTTAGGGTTACATAGCCCAAAGGATAGCATAGAGAGAAAAGCCTTAAATCAACGTCTTCCTGAAATGTAGGTTGGCATGATAACTCACATTTATATAATTTTTAAAGTTTTTTAAAGTATTCTGAAACCTCAGGTCTTTAAGGTATATGATGATGAAACATTTTAGTTACAGTAAAACCTTATTAATTTGTACCGTACTAATTCTGAATGTGCTATTATTTAGCTTGGGCTGATGATTATCTTATCCTATGAATGAAGAAATTGCTTTCATTTTAAATAATAAAATAAACAAAAATACAATTTGAATATCTGATTTTGAAAGGTTAACTATTTTTGAAAAGTTTGCATTAGCTTATGTGTACAAATCTTTAACAAATGTTAAATGTTTACTGGGTCTGTGCTTATAGTGAATGCCCTATGGTAGGATTGGGGGATATAAAATTTAGATAACATATTATTTGCCTTTGTGGATCTTTTCTAATAGGTAGATAAAAAATAAAGCACAACAAAACAAGAAAAATACTTGAAAAAAATAGGAAACAAATTCTTAGCAATGGGGATCAGACAATATGTCATAAAATTTGATTCTGAGTCTTTTATAAATGATAAGAATTAAGAGTTAGGGAGATTTCACTGATCATCTAGCTTAGAAGTATCAAACTCAATATGGCCAGCAAAACTTCCAAGTGAGGCCTGAATTGGATTAAAATATAATTGGGAAATGTTAATTTGTGGTTTTCTGAATATATGAGCTATAGGAATCTGTTTCTAATTGAGTTTAATACCACTGATTTAGTTTAATCTACCCCGTTTTACAAGATGAGGAAATGAAAGCATAGAGAATTTAGAGATATGTCCAGTGTCATAAGGTAGGCAATGAAGCACATAATCTTTGCCCACCAAATCTTAATACTTGCATAAAGTTTTAGAGAGGTTATTGATTGGTACATTGGTAAAGAAATAATCTGCAGTAATAAAGTTCCTAATTGGGAGTTCCCTAAAAGAATATAAAAAAAAAAATTACTTGATAATATTTTTGTTTGAAGTTATATATTTTTAAATTTAATTTTTAAAATTAATTTTATAATTATAATTTTTTTTGACAGTACATATGCATAATTTTTTTTTTTTTTACAACATTATCCCTTGTATTCATTTTTCCAAATTTTCCCCTCCCTCCCTCTACTTCCTCCCCTAGATGACAGGCAATCCCATACATATTAAATGTGTTACAGTATAACCTAGATACAATATGTGTGTGTGTAAATCCAATTTTCTTGTTGCATGGTAAGAATTGGATTCCGAAGGTATAGTAACCTGAGTAGAAGGACAGTAGTGCAAACAGTTTATATTCAATTTCCAGTGTTCCTTCTCTGGGTGTTGCTATTTCTGTCCATCATTGGTCAACTGGAAGTGAGTTGGATCTTCTTTTTTTTTTTTTTTTTAAAGATGACAAACTAATCTATTTATTTAGTGCTACATCAATTAAACTTCCAAGAAACTATTTCATTGACCCAGAAAAAATAACAACAAAATTCATCTGGAAGAACAAAAGGTCAAGAATTTTTTTTTTTTAATTTTTTATATATGTGTATATATATATATATAATGTTATCCCTTGTATTCATTTTTCCAAATTATCCCCCCCCCTCCCTCTATTCCCTCCCCCTGATGACAGGCAATCCCATACATTTTACATGTGTTACAATATAACCTAGATACAATACATGTGTGTGAATATCATTTTCTTGTTGCACAATAAGCATTAGATTCCGAAGGTACATGTAACCTGGGCAGACAGATATTAGTGCTAACAATTTACATTCACTTCCCAGTGTTTCTTCTCTGTGTGTAGCTACCTCTGTCCATCATTGATCAACTGGAAGTGAGTTGGCTCTTCTTTATGTTGAAGATTTAGTTGGATCTTCTTTATGTTGAAGATAACCACTTCTGTTTGTAGTTATTTCAAGTAACTGTCTGACTAGAAAGTAAAATTTTTGAAACTATTCTGTAATAAGATTATTCACTAACTCATTAAGCTTCTTAATAATTGGCCTGGTTTTTAGTAAGCATTACCAGAAGTGAAATGTAATTCACTATTTCATTGGTAATTCTGAAAAACTGTGAATGAATTAATTTGTTTCAGTATCTTCAGATGCAGTATTTTCATATCTTTTGCTGACAAACTGGCTTTATGGTACTTAGGAAAATTACATGTCAGCTCTAAGACATTGCTTGTTGAAGAGTTTGGAGTTCCATGCTTTAGTACATTGCTAATTGCTTATAGTTACTGAATTCTGCAAGAATTAATGCTTGTAATTGACAGCATCAGCAGTCAAGAAGATACAGTGATGAGTTTGATAATCAGTACATGTGGGCATTTATATGACACTTAAGTTGTGACTGCTGGTGGCTATACTTATAGAACCTATAAATTGGGGGATTGGAGTGAGGTGAAGGTGGGTCTAGACCTAATTTGCTCATAGTCAAGTGAGCAAACATTTATTAAATAACTACTATTTTTCAAAGACTTTGTTAAAACTGGGTAAACAGAGAAAGGAAAAAACAGTTTCTGTCTTCAAGGAGTTTATAATCTAATTGTCACACATCTAATGTGTATCAGAGACAACTTAAACGCAAGTCTTTCTATCTATCCATCACTTCAGAGATGTCAAATATGTGGCTCACAACACTCTTGAGTATGGCCTCAGATTAAAATGTAATTGGGAAATGCTTAACAATATAAATAGAAATATAGTAAAACATAGATTATGTTATATAGTTTTCTAATTCAGTATGAATCTGTAGAGATCCTTATGTAGGTTTTAGTAACTCCCATTTCTGTTTGGATTTGATGCCACTGCACTAAACTTTTTCCTCTCCCCTTCTTTTTGCCATTAAGTACTTGAGATTTTATACTTCTTTTTTAAAATAGTCTGTCTACCAGATTTGGCACTGTGGCTGTTCCCAACATCCTGCTATTTCAAGGAGCCAAACCAATGGCGAGATTTAATCATACAGATCGGACATTGGAAACTCTAAAAGCCTTCATTTTTAATCAAACAGGTATGTAAGAAGATACTCTAGATGAATATCTTTAATGACTTTAATGGTTTCTGCCTCCTTTGTTCAAACACATTTCCTTTTTTAAAAAATTTGTAGCTTTGTTGAATTATTTCTCTAAAACATTGTTTTTGAATCCTTTAAAAAATTAAAAAAAATTTTTTTTTGTTCAAATACCTTGTATTTTGGTTACTTCCTGAGTCTTCCTTTTACAGACAAGATGCAAGGGACATAGATCTAATATAAAGCTCCTATATCCTAGAACAGAGCTTCTTAGACTTTTTTCCATTTGTGTATCCTTTTTGTCAGAGAATTTTACATTTCCCTGGATATATAGATATAAAAAATAAATCTATAAATCTTTTTTTTTAACTTTTTTTTTTTACACTAATTTACTAATTACTAATAATAAATTATAATTTCGTGACCCATTCAGTTACAAGATCCCATATGGGATCACGACACATAGTTTGATAAAACTGGATCCCAGAGCAGTATTCATTTTTCTAAACTTCAGTGTCTGTGCATGAGGGTATGCCAAAAGTTGTAGTACAGTTTTAAGCAATTAAAGCTTAAAGATTGGGTAGGAACCATTGTGGTGGAAGAGTAGGAAGAGTACAGCTGAACTCTCCTCTTTAAATTCTTCCAAACAAATCAGTAATTGACCATTTCTTGGTGACATTGAAATAATTTGCTGTTTTCAGCACCCATTTGTGGATAGTTGGTTGGTATGGTTGGCTTCCTGTTCTTAACCTTGAGTTATAACTTCCAGATCATATCTTGATTTAACCTCGACCTTATCTATGTGACTTTTGGTGTTTCTCATTTCATTTCTTCACTGGGATCCAGTCATAGTATGGTCCCTTGCTTGTAAGAATTCTTAGATATGCAGGACAGTGATCATACTGTTAGAAGTTCCTTTATATTACACTTTCTCTATCCTAACCTCTTAAGGGAGTTTTCCAGTTTTCCACAAGAAAAACTTATTCTTTAATTCACAATTTTCTTCTTTAACCTGTCTTATACATAGCAATTTCAGTGTGTGTATAGATGAATCTTCTAATACGTGACTTTGCATTTTCTCTGATACTACAACTTTAATGACTCCACTTGGGCCACTCACTGGCATAGCTATACTTTAGATCCCATTATCTCATGGAGTTCAAACACATCCAAGAAGCTGCCTCTTATCCTTCTACCTCCCATTCTCTAATGCCTGCTGAATCTATTTTTGGTTGAGTGTGTATCTCCTTATTTTTTTGCCTGCCTTGATGTTAATAATCAGAAGCTTGCTGAACAAATTTTTCTTTTACATCTTTTCTAGTTCATTTTATAGATGAGGCAAACAAGGTTAAGTGACTTGCCCAGGATCATACGGCTAGTAATCATTTGAGTGGGCATTTTTGAACTTGAGTCTTCCTGACTTCGGCCAGGTATTCTTCCCACAGCACCATCTATCTGTCAGTTTTATATTCTAAATCCTTGTTTTATTTCTTTCCTTGGCAAAGAGATAGGGTGTTTCTGGCAAAGCGGTATTTTGCTAATTTGATCTTTCTTTAGTGGTGACTTGTTTGCATTGGTTAAGCTTCCCTAAAGAAGGTGATAGTTTGTATTTGATATCTTTTGTTCATTTCCCTTTTTTGTGTGTATGTCAACAAACAGCTTGTTAAAATAGACTGTGTTTGAGTTGCCTCAACTCTAGGCCTAGCTCCTTTTCATTTTTATTCTAATTTAATATTGATAATGATCTTTGTTCTAACTAGCTAATGGTCTAATATAGTCAGCACTTAGAAATATCTTGTATAATGGTAAAGAGTTATTTTGTGTTGATAAAATGTTTCTTTTTTTTTTTGCTCTGTTTTGGTACTTGTTCTCTCCAGTTACTACTTTCTTTAATGTTTCATTTTTCTATATAAAAATATATTTATTTAATGTATTTTGAAAAAAAATTTTAACATTTGTTTTTAAAATATTTTTAGTTTTAAATTTTTTCTCTCTATTCCCTTCCTATTCATGGAGAAGGCAGGCAATTTGATTTAGATTTATAGATGTACGATCCTTAAAAATTTTTTCTATATAGTCATGTTTGAAAGAAAATAAGACCAAAAAAAAAAAAAAAGAAAAAGAAAAAGTTTAAAAAAAGAATGCTTCTCTCTGGATTTAGGCTACAGTTTTTATCTCTAAAGATGGATAGCATTTTTCATCTTAAGTCCTTCAGAATTGTCTTGAATCACTATTACTGAGAATAGCTAAGTCATTCACAATATTGCCGTTAATTGTGTACTATTTCTCCTGAAGAAAATATTCATGGTATCTAGGTTTGAGGCTTCTAGATAGTTTGTAATTCTTTGGCTACTCACTTTAAAAAATCATATGCTACATTTTTTTCTTTTTTTTTTGAAATGCTACAATACTTAACTTTTTATTGAAATCATTGTGTTGACTCATTTTAGTGAATTTTATTGAGATATTTGTTGAATTACTCCATCTTTTAATACACTATATACCAGGGACTGTTTTACTTTTTGTCTTTTATTCCTGTTGCCAAGCATAGTTCCTGGTATTTAGCAAACATTTTAAAAATTGCTTATCAGGAGTTAACTTTATGGCATCTTTTAAGTTGGAAATCTGATTAAAAATCTTTTCCTTTTATTTTTATTGATACCTTTTAATATTAAATCACAGTAATTTCCATTACATCCTCTCCCTCCTGCCTCAAATATCTCCTTTTAATGAAGATTAAAAAGGAAAGAGGAAAAAAAGAAAAGTAGTTTAGTATGTTTTCTCTATAGTACATATGTGGTATTCCATAGTTAGGTTCTCTCCCTCTGTAATAAAGAGAGGAAAGTGAGGAAGTTTTTTTTTTTTTTGTTTGTTTTTGTTTTTACTTTCCCCTTTTCTCCCCTTTTATCTTTATTTTATTCTGAACTTAACAAATACCAAATAAAATGAATATTTTCACATATGTTGTGCAATAAGAGGAAGATTGTACTTATTGCATATCTCTTATGAAAAGCTTTTCTTTTGAATTATAAAATAGATTCAATATGTAACTCTTAAAGTTGTACTATATGTCTATGATTCCTTCTGGTCTTCTTGTTCATTTTTTGTCAGGGAAGATGATCCTATTCCTACCTTTCCCATCACCATTACCATTAACTTTTTTCCCTCTCCCCACAAAAAAACTCCCAACAAAAACTCTTGTAACTGATGTGCAAGCTGAGCAAAAGGAATTCCCACATCGTTCATAACCAGAAATGTGTCTCATTCTGGTTTTTAAATTTATCATCTTGGAGGATGTAGATTGTTAAGTCCAGACTTGCTCCCTGGAGGCCTCAAGATCAGCCAGAGTCAGGATAAGTAAAAGTCTTTGGTCTTTAGGGAGAGGAGTGAAAGAAGCAGGCAAAGTGCCAGGAGTTTTGCCAAAGATCTCTTCTCCATTCTGGAGTCCAGAATCTCCACTTTTTCTTCTTCCACTTGACCAAATGAAGTCTGGCCTCTCTCATCCTACCCTCTAATCCTTGCCTAAGATTATCTTAATGCCAGACAGTGAGAGAGGCCATTTTCCAAACATATGCTAATAGAGTCATTGTCAGTTGTCTGATTCAAGTACACCTTTTCATAGTTTCAGTCCTTTACAATGGATAGCAAACTAATCATTAGTCTTCTGGAATCATGTTGGTCATTGCACTGATCACAGTTCTTTCTTTTTTTTTTTTTTTTTTAAAGGCTGGGGTTAAGTGACTTGCCCAGGGTCACACAGCTAGGACATGCTAAGTGTCTGAGACCAGATTTTTAACTCGGGTCCTCCTGAATTCAAGGCTGGTGCTCTATCCACTGTGCCACCTAGCTGCCCCCTGATCACAGTTCTTAACTAATTTCAAAGATGTTTGTATTTGTAGTAGTTAAATAAATAAATAAATCATTTTTCTGGTTCTGCGCATTATAATTGTATTAGTTCATACAGGTATTCCCAGATTTCTCTGAAACTCTTAGTAATTTATTAAGGTACTATAAATGGTACAATAAAATTATGGTATGTTCAATTATTCTTGAGTTGATGTGCACCCTCTTGGTTTCTAGTTTCTTGCCACTTGAAAAAGAATGACTTTAAATATTTTTGTACTTAAAGGTCCTTTTTCTTCTTCTTTGATCTTTTTGAGGTATAAGCCTAAATAGCAGTATAGCTTGTTGTATTGCAGGTTAGTGACTTTTGAGGCATAGTTGTAAATTTCTTTCTAGCATGGTGGACATCTCTGCCAACAAGGCTGATTAATATCTCTTGTTTTCCTTGCACATTTGTTATCTTTGTCAATCTGATGGGTGAGATAGAACCTTAGAATTGCCTTAATTTGATTTGAGGCAGCAGTGGAGAGAGAATCAGACCTGAATTCAGGAGGACCTGAGTTCAAATGTGATCTCATATTCTTAACACTAATTGTGTGATAAGTCACTTAATCCTAGATTCCCTCTCAACAAAACCAAAAAATAATCAAAATAGAATATAAGTTCCTAATGAGTAGGTACTCTTGCTTTTCTCTTTATATCCCCAGCATATTGTTTTCACATAATAAGTGCTTAATAAATGCTTTTTCATTGATTCACTTATGGGTACCTTAAAGGTCAACTAATTTGACTGTCTCCCAATGCAGAAAATTTCCCTCTACAATATCCTTGATGTTCTTATGCATGCTTAGAAGTATAGATGGAAAGTCTGCAGACTTTCTACTACAGAAGTATAATATAAATAAATTCTCTTGGCAAATTGCTTTTTTTTTTTTTTTTAAATATTTTATATTTGCTCAGAAAGTGAAAAAGTGATATTCTAGCTTTGAAAAGTTGAATAAGTTTGTGCGTAGATTCATTCACTAATTATATGATAAGAAAGGTAATAGAAGTTTTAAGAACCACAAAAACAGAAAAGGGAATTTGGTGTCAGTTTTGTCTTTTTTCTTTTTCTTTTCTTTTCTTTTTTTTTTTTAAACCTGGCCTTTCCTTTTATGTATTCTGAGTATTCAGTTGTCCATTTTTTTTCCATCTATCAACATACTGACTCATTGATTTTGTTTTCAGGGATAGAAGCCAAGAATGATGTGGTAGTGACTGAAGATGACCAAATAGGCCCTCTTCCCAGCACTTTGGTGAAAAGTGTGGATTGGTTGCTTGTATTTTCCTTATTTTTTTTAGTTAGTTTTATTATGTATGCTACTGTTCGGACTGAAAGTATTCGATGGCTAATTCCAGGACAAGAACATGAACATCCAGAGTAATAACGGACTGAAAGATGAAATTGGAAAGATTAATTTAGTCTTTGCTTTCAGGAATGTATGCTGAAATTCCATTGTTTTTCAGTTTTCAAAATACAATATAGTATTTTAACTTAGATTAAAATAATTGTGCATTTGAGCTACTGAATGTGCAAAAAAAAAATCACACACTAATGCTATATACTAGTGTTTCAATAAACATGAAAAGATTCAGAAAAATCAATTGTTTTTATTTTTTAGTGCTTGGACTTCAAATTTCAAGGAATTCAGTTTCAAATGTGAAAAACTATTGTGTATACAGAAGCAAATGAGCACAGTTACTAGTGTTTGATAAATCCAAAGATCCCAACTTTTGGGGCAAGAACTCATTATTTGACCCCTCCCAAAAAAAGTTAGGAAAATTGGAAAACAGTCTAGCAGAAACTAGGTATAGATTAACCTTTCACACTGTATACCAAAATAAGCTCAGAATAGTGTATGATTTATATAGGTTATCATAAGCAAAATAATGTAGGGTGGAAGAAATTACCTGTTGAATCTGTGGATGGGGCAGCATTTATGACCAAAAGAGAGGTTCAAGAAATTCATAGAAGGTAAAATGGATAATTTTGATTACATAAAATTAAAAAGATTTTGCACAAACAAAACCAGTGCAGCTAAAATTAGAAGAAAAGCAGGAAACTGGCAAAAAATCTTTGTATCATGTTTCTCTGGTAAAGGTCCCATTTCTAGAATACATATAATTGAACTGAGTCATTCATCAGTTGATAAATTATCAGAGGATATGAATAGTCAATTTTCAGAGTGAAAAAAAATCTTATATATCAATAGCTACATGAAAAAATGCTTTATAGAACATATATTATTAATATCTCTATATATAATATTAATAATAGAGAAATACAGATTAAAATAATTTTGAGATTACGACCTCATAGCCAGATTGACTAAGATGACATAAAAGGAAAATGGCAAGTGTTGGGAAAACAGGTACACTAATACAGTGTTGCTGGAGCTGTGAACTAGTCCAATCATTCTGAAAAGCAATTTGGAGCTATATCCCAAAAGTTTTTTAAACTCCAAATAGATCAAAGAAAGAGTAAAAGGGCCCCATATATACAAATATATTTATAGCAGTTTCTGTTGTGGTGACAAAAAATAGGAAACTCAGTGGATGCCCATCAATTGGAAAATAGCTAAAATTCATATAGTGTATGAATGTGAGAGTGTACTATTGTGCTTCAGAAAAATAAGGGGAACAAAAGGATGGTTTCAAAAAACTCTGATAATATTTGTTTAAACTGCTACAAAGTGAAGTGAGAAGAGCCAGGAGAATAATTTATAATAACAGATAATATAAAAATGATCAACTTTGAAAAACTTGCGAGCAACATAATGACCAACCATAATTACAGAGTTCTCATGATAAAATAAGCTGTCTGCCTTCAGATAGATAGATAAAGAAGTGATCAACTCAGAATACAGATGATTGAAACAAATTTTTTTCCTTTTTTTTTTTTTTTTTTTTTTTTTTTGGATATGACTAATGTGAACAGTTGTTTTTGCATGACTATACATTCTTATAATGGTTCTATTTTTCTTGCCTTCTCAAAGAGTAATGGAAGGGAAAGAAGAAAGAAGAAAATTCTGAACTGAAAATGAAATTGAATTTAAAAAGCTATTGAAATGATGAGCTAATGAAAAGATTTCCAGATATCTTTCAGAAGCAAAAATTCTAAGGCATAATTTTAGGAAATTTATAATGTAAAAATTAAAGTTTTACAACTTGTTGAATTTGTTTTTCAAAATAATTTCAACGTTCACAACTTAACAGCTATCCTTTTATGGTCAGATTTTAAAAGTAGCAGTGTGTTGTTTCATATCTTTTCTTCTGGAACAATAAAGAGTTAAAATAATCAGGTCTTAATTGTAGATTTTTTTTGTTTGTTTTAATGTGTGCATGATTACTATTCAAGATCAATTCCTAGCATTTATCTGTTGAAAAAAAAAACAAAACTCAAGTCATGAGATTGTCTTTGGGTAAAGCAAAAGGATTAAATAAATCACAGCCAGATCATATTTATTAGTGGTTTCCAAACATGACAATGTTAATTAAATCAACAGGAATCCCTATGTGCTAATACTAATGATAGTGGTTTTTAGTTTTATGATTTAGCACAAGGGATCCATGATTTCAGAGGAGTGGATACTTTGTCCAACAATTTGAATTTTTTTTTTTTTATTGTGTTTCTTATTGTATGTATGACTTGTCTTTGCTTTCTCATAAAAATCCTTCAGAGGAGAAATGCCATAATTTTCTGAGGTCTTGCTTTATTTTTTTAAATATCTTTTAAGTATCAAATATTCAGGTCATTTATTTGTAGCCTTTCACTCTTGAGGTGACAAAGCCAACTTTATTTTTTGACATACATGATTTAGCAACCTAATGAATTTGGTTGAAAATGAATAATATATTTGCTAAAGATGAGCCAATAACTTAAGTGTCATAGATTTAGAATTGGATGGAATTTTAGAGACCATTGAGTCCTGTAAACTGAGGACTAGAAAAGTTAAATCTAAATTTAAAAAGTATTGATAGGGCTAAGATTTGAATCCAGGACCTTTGACCAGATTCAACATACATGATGTCTTTTTTAACTCATTCCCACATATCTATGTCACTTACAAATAACCAAAGTTTGTAAAAGAATTATAGAAATATTTATGAAGGTTAGGGGAAAAAAAGGTAGAGAAAACTGTATGTATGTAACTATATGGATACAAATTTGTATACTTATATGGATACAAATTTGTATACAAGTTAGATGGGAGGTGACCTCAGAAAGGAAAGCATGATGGTAATTGGCAATTCCTTTGGTTTTCTTGCCACAACCATCTGGTATAATTGGTAATATGAAAGCTATTTAATTCTTTGAGGTATAATAAATACCCGAGGTCAGCAACATTGACCATAGCCTAGATAAAGTCATTTTTTATGGTTTTTTGAGTGCATGGTAAAACCTCAATGATTTGGAATAATTCTAGGGTATGTCACTCTAGTGAAAAATCTAATTATACCATGCCTTGAAAGAAACATCCTTATTTCAAATATACATAAGAATTACAATTAACTTTAAGCTAACCCTTTCAAATTAGATGGTATTCCTCATTCATCATTTAGATATTCTATACTTTTAAATAAATTATTACTTGATATTGCTTGGCCAAGCATTGCAAATGGACAATGAGCGAGACCCAGAATTAAGTACGAGATCACACTTGGGAAACTATATAATGCTTTTAATAATTTAAATACTCATCTTTTAAATATCAATATTCTGGTTATATAACTCACTTTTAAATATCAATATTCCAGTTATATGGCTTTGAATCATGAAATATCACAATCCCTGTCAAAATGAATGAGTTAAGTAAACGAAAATGGAGAGACGTGGTAAGGTTAAATAGGAATAATGGCTCATGTGCAAGAAGTGATGTAACAGGAAAGAAAAAGCAAAACAATACAAAATAAAAAGATGGTAGAATTGTATAACCACAAGGAAATAGGCCGGTTAAACAGTAAGACCAAGTTATAATAGATAAGCAGCTAATATTGCCCTAATGTCCATGAGATATTATAAGAACAAGTGGAAAATGTCGCAGATTTGTGGAGGAATAATTACAAGTGTTGGAAAGGTGATCAAGTTTTCCTGTTCATTCCCTAGCATTCAGCATCAAATGCTTTCTCAGTGAATGATTAGCTGACAAGACTTATCTCATTGCCATTTGAAGGTGAAAATAAAACAAATAACTCCAGTGGGATACATTGAAGAATTTTAGTTAAAGCTTGTTAGATTTCTTATGAAAAGCAAGTGAATAGAGGTGCTGCTTGATTCAAATGAGCTAGCACTTATTTAAATGTCTACTATGTGTCAGGCACTGCTAGGTGCTGGGGATACCAAAAAAATCAAAAATCAAAAACTAGTCCTTGAGAGACAACATTCAAACAGCTATGTACAAACAATATTTAAAGGATAAAAATAGATAATGCTAGAGAGAAAGCATTAAAGTTAAAGAGAATTAATTAGAAAAGGTTTCTTACAGAAGGTAAGATTTTAGCTGAAACTTAAGATAGGATGTTGAGATGAGAAAAGTGATCTTAAGTATGAGAGGTAGCCAGTGAAAATGCATGGAGTTGGGGAGGGCCAACTCCCCAATTTCAAAACAGATCATACAGTATACTAAAGGGAAATCCAAGAAAGTCATTGAGTCATTTTTCCACACCAGGGTGGTACAGGGAGGCAGAAAGGTTGTGAGCAATGGGGGACAGGACTTCACCGGGAACACTTTATACATAGCATTTCAGTGCAGAGAGAGACTGTACATTCTGTCAAGAAGGGCCCTGTATGTCACCTATGCCTCCTATAAACCCTAACGAGTTCAGAAACAGATGCCAAATTGCAGTTCTATTACTACCTAGTGCAGAGTCATAGATCAGGGTTGATGGAGGGGATGGCTTTTCTGAAGGAGGAATCTAAGAAAAAAAAGTTTAGAAGCAAGTCGTGTTTGGCTTGGACCCCAAGTGCAGTCTCAATTTTAGTTTGTAGCTCAGAATAAAGCTTGCAGTGGAGTAAATAGGATGGGAATACCAGACTATCTGTAATTCTGAACCATTAGAGCTTTCAGATGACTGATAGCTACTGAGTCTTACAGCAGCTTACTGTTAATCAAATCCAAACCTAGATCAGAATTTGCAGAGCTCAGACTAGAAGCCAGTGATCAGACTTTGCCTTAGATCTTATCTCTGAGAGCTTCCAGGTCTGAGTTGCCCCTGAGAACTTGGAATAAAACAACATTCAATACCTCCAAGAAAGCAGCAGCAGCAGGTTGGCCTTTGACATTTCTTCCAAAAGTATAGCAGTAAAGTCTAAATCCAGAAAGTAGGCTGGAAGAATGAACAAACAGCAATATAAAAAGCTATTATGAAAAAAAAAAGCAATTATGGTAATAAAGATACTTAAGATACAAATCTATAAGAGAATGATCTCCAAATATATACACAGAAAGCCTAAAAAAATACAACTTGGGAATAAATTTAATTAGAATTTCTGGAAGTAGTGAGACAATTTAAAATGATTTTGGTAACAAAGTATCAAAAGAGAAATTGTTAAAAGAAATGAGAGCTATAGAAGAAGGAACTGGAAAGAAAATTAGTATCTTGGCACAAGTGATACAAAGCCTTATCCAAACAATAAGTTCCCTGAAAACTGGGATGTACCAAATAGAAACTAGTGACTGACTACATGAAACAAGAAATATTAAAACAAAGTTTTAATGATAGAAAAATGATAGAACTGAGGCAGAGGTGTCAAACTTATTTGAACTAATTAAATTGTCATTGGGAAATGTTTAAGAAAATAAAAATACTTTATTACATAGATGCCATACCCTGAGGTTAGTGATTGCCAGTCTTGCCTAGTCCCAGGTCTTCAGAAAGCTTACCCAATCATAGGTCCTCAGAAATTTCTGGCCACTGCCTCGCCGGGCAGTAGTTCTTATGTCCAACGGCGCCCAGACACAGCGGCTTGTGAGCACAAGACTTTATTCCATGTGTTCACTCCTGCACTCCTCCTGCACTCTTACTGACCTCCTATTGAACTCCCATTGAACTCCACCTATTTCCTGGTCCCCATTGCTTATATAGGGTCTATGAGGTCACATGCACAGCCAATAAGAGAAGGTGACATCTCCTGTTGAGGATACATTCTCAATATGACCAGAACTTCTGTTCATGAGGTGGTTAGTGCTGGTTGCAGAAATCACATCCATGTCTCTCAGACATCAAGGCTTCTTTATTTCCTCTTACACTATGTGAGGTTTCTCCATTGACCCTTACAAATAATGTTAATTTATGAATTTCTAAGTCAATATGCATCTGGTAGGGATCCATTTCAGTTTAAATTTGACACTACTGATGTCTCATAGCAAAAACAATTGATCAGGAAAACATCAAGGGGAAAAACTTTTTAAAAAGTCACTGTACTACTTAAAAAGACTTGACTTTTGAGCTTTTGCCTTTTGAAACAAGACGTTATATTTCAAGAAATCTTAAAACTGTCCAGAAACCTTAAAACCAGAGGAAATAGAATCTACCAGTCATTTTTTTTTTTTGCTGGTTTTTTTTTAATTGTTTATTTAATTTTAATTTTATTTTATAATTATAACTTTTTTTTTTTGACAGTACATATGCATGGGTAATTTTTTACAACATTATCCCTTGCACTTACTTCTATTCAGATTTTTTCCCTTCCTCCCCCAACCCCCTCCCCCAGATGGCAGGCAGTCTTATACATGTTAAATATATTACAGTATATTCTAGATACAATATATGTGTGTAGAACCTAATTTCTTGTTGCACAGGAAGAATTGGATTCAGAAGGTAAAAATAACAGTTTATACTCATTTCCCAGTGTTCCTTTTCTGGATGTAGCTGATTCTGTCCATCATTGATCAATTGGAATTGGATTAGCTTCCACTTCCATCAGAATACATCCTCGTACAGTATCAGTGTTGAAGTGTATAATGATCTTCTGGTTCTGCTCATTTCACTCAGCATCAGTTGATGTAAGTCTCTCCAAGCCTCTCTGTATTTCTTCTGTTGGTCATTTCTTACAGAAAAATAATATTCCATAACATTCATATACCATAATTTACCCAACCATTCTCCAATTGATGGACATCCATTCGTTTTCCAGTTTCTAGCCACTATGAAAAGGGCTGCCACAAACATTTTGGCACATACAGGTCCCTTTCCCTTCTTTAGTATTTCCTTGGGATATAAGCCCAGTAGTAGTATGGCTGGGTCAAAGGGTATGCACATTTTGATAACTTCTTGGGCATAATTCCAATTGCTCTCCAGAATGGTTGGATTCTTTCACAACTCCACCAACAATGCATGTGTCCCCAGTCATTTTTTGAAAGAAGCCTCAAACTTACATGAACTGATGCTAAGTGAAATGAGCAGAACCAGTAGATCACTGTACATGGCAACAAGATAATATGATAATCAATTCTGATGGAAGTGGCTCTTTTCAACAAGGAGATAATTCAGGCCAATTCCAATGATCTTGTGATGAGAGCCATCTACACCCAGAGAGAGCTCACCGTGGGAATTGAGTATGGATCACAACATAGCATTCTCACTCTTTTTATTGTTGTTTGCTTGCATTTTATTTTCTCTAATTTTTTTTCCTTTTTGATTTGATTTTTCTTGTGAAGCAAAATAACAATGCCTATATTGGATTTTTTATATATATATATATATATTTTTTTTTTCCTTTTTTTAACCATGCTTAACATATACTGGATTATTTGCCACATAGGGGGAGGGGTGGGGTCCAAAGGAGGGGAAAATTGAAATACAAGGTTTTGCAAGGGTTAATGTTGAAAAATTATCCATGCATATGTTTTGAAAATAAAAAGCTTTAATAAAAAAAAGCCTCAAAATGGAAATATCAGAATAGTATAGCTAAAATCTAGAACTAAAGAAAGAATTCAAGTATTAAGGAAAAACAGTCAGAATCACACAGTTTAGAGCTGTGACTGTAAACAAATAGAGAGCTTGGCATAGTTTTCTATATGGAAAGAGTTATAGGCTTACAATCAAGAAAAATATACCTAGTGTAACTAAATAAAATGCTATAGAGGGAAAAGTGAAGATTTCTAAAATTTCTAATGAAATGGAAGATGTGTTCCTGATGAAAAGATCAGAGTTGTGTAGAAACTTTGAAGTGCAAACACCACAGTTAAGAAAAACATAAAGTAATTTTTTCTTTAGTTTATTCTCTATAACCCCATTTGGAGTTTTCTTGGCAAAAATACTGAAGTGGTTTGCCATTTCCTTCTCCAGCTCATTTTATACTAGAGGAACTGAGGCAAATAAGATCAAATGACTTGCCTAGGGTCTCACAACTAGTAATGTGTATGGTGAGATTTGAATTCAGCTGTTTATATCTTCCTGACCTTGGGCTTGGCACTTTATTTACTGTCCTGTCTAATTGCCCATAAAAAAGTAAATAATGAATGAATAATCATAAAAGACTAAGCAAGAATAAACTGCTCACATTCTTTTTTTTTCTTCCCCCCTGAGGCTGTGGTTAAGTGACTTGCCCAGGGTCACACAGCTAGGAAGTGTTAAGTGTCTGAGACCAGATTTGAACTCGGGTCCTCTTGAATTCAGGGCTGGTGCTCTATCCACTGCGCCACCTAGCTGCCCCCAAACTGCTCACATTCTAATACAGAAAAATGATAGATATGTTCCCCCGAGCCTCATCAAAAATCATAGAGAGCATCCAAGTAGACAGAAGGTCTGGGAGTGGTTCTGTTAAAGAAGGGAAAGGGAGATAAAGAATACATTGAACATGAAATGAAAGTGAAAATTATCTCTTTAATTGGTAAGGAATATATGAGCATATAATTGTATATAAGTATATAATATTTGGTAATTTATAAGTGCATTTTATAGAAATATGTCTATAAGTTTATATAGTATGCTATATATTTATAGTTCTATAAAAGTATAGATTCCTTTACAACTTATTTTTATGATCAGCTTTTAATCCCGAGTTGTGAGTAATGTTGCCTGATAATATTGTTATAATGAAGAAAGGACCCTGAAACTCTAAAACTTCTTGAAGGAGAAAATCTCCTTCAACTCTGCCCTCAATGAAGGACCCTGCAGGAGGGAAACAAGATAGATTATCTAAGTCCTGAGCAAAAGAATTCCAATCCTATTCAATTAAAGAAAGTCATTCAATTCTATTCAAATTCCAGCTCAAGCTAAAACCCAGCTAGTAGATGAGCCAACTTGGGACTCCACCCACTAGCCCCCTTCAGCTTGTAGCCAAAGATCCTATTATAAAAGAGCCAATCTAAAATCCTATCTTTGCAGAGGTTCTAAACATGCCATGCTATGCCATGCTATGCCAAGGAAGCCTTTGCCCACTGGACTAATATTCTTTTCCAGTGTTATCCTCTCTATCTTCACCTATTTCCCTAACGAGACCTTATGCCTCTCTGTCAATCCCTATAATAAACCTCTTGTCAATCTAGGTTTTTGGGTTTGTAAATTTCTTTACAGAGAATCCCTATACCACCAGAAGGGGGTTCCCCAAAACTCCCTATTCTTGCGACGAATTCCCAAGGTGGTGCAGGGGAGCCAAACCTCTCCATTTGGTTCTGTGAACCCCAAACCTGCCACTAAACCTTATCTGACCACTAGAAACCCTAATCTCATTTTGGTTCCCTAAATCTAGACCTTATCATTTGGTTCCCTATGAAATGGAACCCCCAAACCTAAACCTCATCATATTTTTGGTTCCCATACTGGGAGACCCAAAAACTAGACTTCACCTCATCAATAATAAGCTGCTAAAATAAACAAAATAAAAATAAAAATGAGAAAGCAAAGGGAAAAAAAATCTTACCATATATGGCTACTATAGTGTAAATGAAGATCTGGGTTCATATTTAGAGGAAGATAGTTGTGGGGAGGGGGCAGAGGGATGCCAGAAGGAGGAGGGAAAGAAAACCATTTTTTTTTTTTTCTCAGAGAGTAACATTAAATGGTTAGAAGCCCAAAAAGAGTTCTTGGAAGAAGTTTAAAAGGAATTCAAAAATCAAATAGAGAGACTGAGGAAAAATTGAAAGGGAAAAAAAGCAATCAAGAAAATTTTGAAAGAAGCAGGTAGGTGCTGCAGTGGATAGAGCACCATCCTTGAAGTAAGAAGGACCTGAGGATCTCATACACTCAACACTTCCTAGTTGTGTGATCCTGGGCAAGTCACTTAACCCCAATTGCCTCAGCAAAGAAAAACAAACCAACAAGAAAAAAGAAAGTTAACCAATTGTAAAAAAAGGTACACAAAATTTTTTTTAATTGCTTTTTTAAATTAAAGCTTTTTATTTTTCAAAACATATGCATGGATAATTCTTCGACATTAACCCTTGCAAAACTTTGTGTTCCAATCCCCACCCCCTTTCCCTCACCCTCTCCCCTAGATGGGAAGTAGTCCAATATATATAAACATGGTAGAAATATATGTTAAATCCAATACATGCATACATATTAATAGAACTAAAAGATACAAAATCTTAAGGAAGAAAATAACTCCTTGAAAACTAGAATTGGGCAATAGGGACTGAATGGTTATAAGACACCAAGAAATAATAAAAATAGAGAAAACTGAATTATAGTTTTTTTGCTCCTTCCCTCCCTTTCCTCCCTTCTCCGCAAGGCAGCAAGCAATATGTAATTATTTTAAGCAGAAAAAAATTGAAGACAATCTGAAACATCTGTTGGAGTACCTAAAAGTTATAATTTTAAAAGATCGATACAATATTACAAGAAATTATTAAAAACTTCCCTAAAGTTCTAGAACAAGGGGGGAAAGTAGAAATGAAAAAAAAAATATATTGTTCTCCATCAGAAAGAGATCCCAGGAGTAAAACTTAATGGAATGTCATACACAAGATTCAAAACTGCAAGCAACAAGAAAAAAAAAAAAAACAAAAAACAACTGAAATATTGTTAAGGTAGTTCAAGATTTCGAAAGGTCTTCATAAGACCTTCTACACAAGATTTTTTCACAAGAACTATGATAAAAGACTGTAGGTCTTAGAACATATTTGAAACAACATAAGAGTTTAGATTTTGACCAAGAATAATTTACCCTGCTTGTTGAGTATAATTGTGATTTTTTTGTTTTTAAAGGACATTTGATGAACTGAGAGATTTTCAGGTATTTGTGACAAAAAAGACCAGAATTCCATGGAAAATTCTATATAAAAGATCTAGAAAAAATATAAGGAAAATATTAAAGACTAATGGCAAGTTACTCATTAAAATAAAACTTTATTTAAAAAGTATTTTTAAATTCATAATTTTTAGAGTAACTTCAAAATAAGTTTGGGGCTAAGTTGTATATGTTAGTGTGATTCTAAAAAAATAATACCGGATAAGAAAAGACTATAAGGTGTAATTATTTATAAAAATGAAGTATGAGAGGAAGAACAGACTGATCCAGAGGAAGCAGATGGGGCTGGAGGGCTGGTAATGTTAGAACCTTACTCAAGATGGATCTGGATTGAAGAGGAGCACATATCTGGAGGATTGTCTTTTGGACCTGTAAAAAGTTGAGACAACTGGGGCACTTGGTGAGGGAGGATCTTTTAGAAAGATTTGTAGATTAATATTCGGGAGGAAGGAGAAGGTAAAAAGGGACTTTTAGAAGGTTGTATAGAGTAAGAAAAACGGTAAGCAATTCTCTAAATAAATGTCAGGCTGAATATTTGGGGAGTCATTTGGTTAAAAAATGCAAAACATTTTATTTTAGCTTAATTCAATTTTGCTTGTTGAATAGAAATTGAAGTTAAAATTAAGTAATTTATACTGTCAGACAGTTTTAATTCTAATAAATAGAATTCTGCCAAATTTCATACTATATAAAATGATATATTCTATCTAAATACAGATGAATATAAAAGAATACAAGTATTCAGAACATCTTAATATATATTTATCTATCAGTATATGTGTAATATGACAAGGTATAATTCTATATATCTATAGAATATACTTTATATGTATATAATTCTGTTAAAATGTGTATATATAGAATAGATATAGAGAGGAACAAATATACACAAAGTAGTTCACTGGACATTGAATAACTCTTTATTCCCTTTTTTAGCCCAAATGGAATCCTTAAGCATTTTCCAGGACCAAGTTAGGGTGAAGAGGACCGTGATATCAGTGAGGTGATGCCATGACTTCCAAGTGACTAAGATTTAAGTGAGGGAGGGATGCGCCAGGCACCTGCTTCACTTTCTCCTCTGGAGCTAAATGGGTCCAGTGGCTACTTACAGATCTGGACGACTGGGATAGCCCTGGGAGAGCGGGTAAGAAAAGAGGGTGAGAAAAGGAGTAACTTTCTTCTCACTCCGGCTGCCTGGGCATAGCACCGGTACTACGAAAAAACCTGGGGAATGGCACGCCCACACGATACGTTCGCAGCTGTGGCCCTCAGACCTTGTTCCGGGAGACAGGTGCTTCCTTCGGTGTCAATAAAGTTATTTCCGCGCTCGGTCCTAGCTTCCGAAGGGTCCTCGTTCAGCAATCTCGCCGCCACGCCCTACTGCAGCCGGAGCCGCTGGGTCTGAGCAGTCCGGGAACTCAAGGCTAGCTCGCGCGGAGCCGGCGGCGGGAGAGGCACAAAGCTTCCAGGAGCCGACGGTGCGGGGCCGGGCGTAGCGCCGGGATCCCCGGCTGCGGGCGTCCGGCTCAGGCAGCTCGTTGGTCGCCTCGGGGCGGGGCTGGACAGTGCGGACCCATGTCGGCGGCTGCAGCGCTGCTCCGGGGCTGGCTTCTCCCCGCTATCCTGCAATCGCCGCGATTTGCTCCGGGGTACTGCCGGAGCCTCTCAGCCATGGTGCGTGAATGAGGCAGAGAGGGCGGGCGGGAGGCCTCTGGGCTCCGGGAGAGCTCCTTCGAGAGCACGGGCGCGGGCAGCCGGGGCGAGTCGGGGTGCCGGAGGGCCGGCCCCATCTTCCCAGAAATCCTCCCGGAATCTAGTCCAGGTTGCCTCCCGTAGAGGTCGGATGTCTGGAGTGTGAAGCGCGGCCTGGGTTAGCTGGTTTTGGGTCTGACTGCGGGCCGGGGCCCGGGGCCTGGGTTAGCTAGATTGGGAGTAAGCAGAGAACCACGTTTGAATTCCACCTCCCCAGGCGCATCTAGGGCTGCTTACACCGAATCTCACTGTCAGTCCATGAAGTCAGGTCAGAAATGACTTATGCAAGTCTTCTGGCTACCCAAAGAAACCGAACCCTTCCAATCCCCTTCTCCATAACCAAGCGCGAGGAACTTTGTAAGTTTCATTCACTTTAGGTATGGATGTTTCGGAGCACTTGCTGTGAAACTGTTTCCGAAACAAATAAGATTTCTCATCATCTGCTTCTCATAATGTATAAAATTGCGAATGAGAAAGCTCTGTGTTGAGATGTGTACCTTATAAAAGCAATCACTTTTAATGAGTCTATCAAAGTGTTTGACATTAATGATTATTCAATATGGTTCAATTCACTTTTGTTGTTGCATCACTTGGGATTTAGTGTCAATTGTTTAAAAATTATATATATATATATATATATATATATAGAGAGAGAGAGAGAGAGAGAGAGAGAGAGAGAGAGAGAGAGAGAGAGCTATACATACACATTTACAATACATTCACACACACACACACATAATATATCCGTCTGCCTGTCCGTCCATCTCTCTCTTCTTTTACTTTCCTGTCAATGTACTTTGTTATCTAAAACTTAAAATTTTCTTTTACTCTTAAAATTCTCCTTTTATCCAATTGAAGTTTCCCCCAATTGTTCTCCAACCAGACTTTAACTTTTACCACCACCTAGTGGTGTAAAATAGACGTCGCATATCTTGTGCTATTATGTTTCACGAGCAATATTTGCCAGACTCTTTACACAGCCAACAGAGAGAATGCACTATATCATTGCTTCTTGATTATAAAAGTATTCCATCATGAATAACAAAAAATCAACATGCCTCACACATTTGACATGTTTTGTGCATTTTAGACTTATATAAAATTGCTTAAATCCTTTAAACAATGAGAGCTTTGATAATTATTCATTTTATTTGAGGCATAAAATAGGAACAACAAATGCTTTCTGTTGTCATAGAGGACGTCCTTTACCGAGTTCACATGGAAGAGAGTTCTCTAGAGATGGTGGGGTATTCGAAATGCTTCTGTTTTGAGATAATATTATGCTGGTTATGCCAATCACTGCAGTTTCATAAATGAGTCCTTATATCTCAAGAGAGTTTGGTTTGACTATCTCAGGAAAAAGACAAGTGTGTGAAGAATTCCTTGTCTGGACTGTGATATGAAGTTTAACCAACAGTAACTATATAAATAGTGAATGGAGCCTAGAATTGAAGAGGAGGTGGGGATTGTGCTTGTAAAATTGCTCAGTCCTTTAAAAAAATAGATTTTTGTTGAATCTTGTTTTGCATTTTCTAGGTGCCCTTCTAGGTGTTTTTTTTCCTAGGTGTCCTTATCTTTTTTTCATCTCTTTAATTAAGAGCCTACTCTGTACCAGTAAAGCTCTGAAAATACAAAGAACAGCAAAAGAATATCTATTTTGTTTCCAGTTGCACAGTTGCTTTTAGAAAAATTATTGTTATCTTTTGTTTAAAAAAAATATCTACATTTTATAATAGAGTCCTCCCCCTTCCCCTTCCTGGAGAACTTTCTCATTAAAAAAAGAGAAAAAGAAGTTCAGCAAAATAAGTGACATATCAACCAACTCTTATATCTTATGTAGTATTTTGTACCAGACCCATTCTCCTTTTCATATGTGACCTTAATTTTGTTGTAGAAACAGAAGCTCATTTTTTTCTCTATCGGTATTCTTTTGTGAGGGATTATTAGGTTGCCCAGTGGTTAGTGGAAGACTCATCTTCCTGAGTTCAAATCCTACCTCAGACACTTAATAGCTGTATAACGTTAGACAAGTCACTTAGTCCTGTCTGCCCCAGTTTCTTCATCTGTAAAATGAGCTGGAGAAGGAAATAGCAAACTACTTCAGTATCTTTGTTATGATAGTAAAAATTCCTTGAATGCTTTATGAATATTAGTCATGGAATGCCACAGACTACAACTAACTTAAATTGTAAGCCATTCAAATTGCAATGAAGATGTATATAGAAAAGTTGAAAATGCTTCAATATATTATCAACAAAGAATTGTGCAGAAATGAATTATAAAGGATGTCTTGGCAGAGATGTATAACTAGGAAAAGAGATAGCTCAATCATGTACCTATACTAAACCATAGGATAACGGATAAACAGGCAATTATAAGAATGTGTGGGTCTTCTCTAGAGAATTTGCAGGTGGACGTAAGAGTCAGATAGGATGAAAAGACCTGGGTGAGTTGTGATGTATAAACAAGAAAAGAAGAGACCTATCACACTGTATTACTTAAGTGTGCTATTTAATTGAAGTATCTCAGGTAAGAAACCATTTATTGTTTTTTGTTTTAAATTTTTTGAGGTGATATTGTTGAAGCATTTAAAGTGGTATTCAAAGGTTATTCTAGTGGAGTGCAAGGTCTAACAAAACAACAACAACAACTCAAGTTATAAAGATTCTGAGTATGCTTTTACGGATTCGCTTTGTATCTTTTTTTCTGAGGACTAGTTTAGTTAAATCCAGAGATGCTCATAATTGGTGATTGGCTAGTGAGTGATGAATTTTAGCAAGCATAGTAAGTCATAAAGACCATCTAATAAATCTTTGCAATCTGCTTCAATGGGAGGGGGACCTACTGCAGGAAATCTTCAAGTATTGTACGTACATGATAATCATGGAATAGGCCAAGTTGTGCCTCTTATGCTATTTGTTTGTAATACTGTGTTTTGTTAGCTGTGATGAAAACAAAAGGTCCGTGAATTCAGAACTTGTTATTAATGCTACATTCTTAAAAGAAGTTAAGTAACTACTTAACTTATTTTGACATAAATTAGAAAAAGGAACCTGGAAGTCCTAGATTTCATAAGGATTTCTCTTCATTATGCCATGACTGCCTTTCATATTCTCTAATAAAAATAATTGCTGTAAACATATGAAAAGATGTCAAGTTTGTTACTATGCATACTATTGCTGTTTTTTATGCTTGTAATATGACCCTTTTAGCTTTAGAGGGGGGAAAATTTGCCAGTTAGTCAACAAGTATTTATTAAGTGATTACTACTTAATCAAGGATTGAGCTGAATTCTGGGGATTTAGAGAATGGCAAAAATACAGTCATTGTTTCCAGGGAACTCATATTCTAATTGGGGAGACAATATACAATTATATTCGTGTAACACACACACACATACACACACACACACACACACACACACACATATATAGTGAAAATGGAAGGTAACCTCATGGGGAACCCACTAGCAGTGGATGGGAGAGGGTGAGAGGGAAAGACCTTTTGCACAAGGTGGGGGTTCAAGTTGATTGTAAAAGTAAGTCAGAAGGGCAGCTAGGTAGCAGTTGATAAAGCACTAGCCCTGAAGTCAGAAAGACTTGAATTCAAATGTGGCCTCAGACACTTAACACTTCCTAGCAGTGTGACCCTGGGCAAGTCACTTAACCCTAATTGCCTCAGGGGGAAAAAAAAGTAAGCCAGAGAATCTAGAAGGCAAAAGAGAGGAATGAGAACATCCCAGGCAGAGAACCATAGTGAAATAGCATCAAGAAGGGAGACAGAGGGTAGTTGTCAAAGCCCAGGCTGTCAGGGACTTCCAGAGCTAAATAAAGAATTTTATACTTGATCCTTGAGGTGATAGGAACTCACTAGAATTTAGTGAGGAGAGGAATGACATGGTGAGACCTGTGCTTTAAAAGGAAGGTCACTTGGGCAGCTGAGTAGAGTTGGGAGAGACTTGTGGCAGGGAGACCAACAGTAATAACCTCATTGTAGTCATCCAGGTGTGACCGGAGGAGGACTGGTATACCCTATGAAGAAGACATAAATGAGAGATGTGGAAGTGGTAGGAAAAAAAACCAAAATAAACAACTTTTCAATAGAGTGGATGATTATTGTAAGAGAAATTGAAGATAACAAAGGTTGGGAGCTACTCAGTGGTGTCAAAACTCAAGTAGAAACAGGGATCACAAACCTGTACATAAGGATCCCTGAGGTCTGTTTGTACTCAGAAAAATACATAATATCCATTGTCTGCTACATTTTTATTTTATTAATTATTTTCCAATTACATTTTAAACTATTTGAAGCATGTTTGACACTGGTTGTCTGAGTGACTGGGAGAATCATGGTTCCCTGGGCAGGAAAAGAAAACTAGAAAGAGGAGAGGGCTTTGAGGAAGGATCACTAATTTTGTTTTAACATGTTGATTTTGAGATGAGGTTGAGAGGGATCTCTGATTTCTGATCACAGGTGGTATCCTTAACATTGGGTAGCATCTATAGAGTACATGCCACTGATGGCAGAGAGCAAGGGACTACAGAACATATTTATCCCCACTCTTGGAAAAACAATTCTGTTTGTATTTTGATAAAAATGGAGATGAAGCATTATATTATGCTAAGGATAAGTACTTTATGTAGCAAACAAGTGACTTCTGAAAGATGTTTATTTAGATTTTTCACTTCCTATTTGTATCTTTTTGTAGCATTTTTCAGTACCTTTAATATAAAAAACCAGATTTTTATTTATGTGTAAAAGCATATTATTTGTACTTTTACATCACTCATTTTTCCTTTATTATCTTCTTTCCAAAGAGTGGGGCCTTATAACAAAGAATTTTTTTTTCAAAAAGCGGAAGAGAAAATTCAGCAAAACCAAGTCAACACCATTGCAAAAATTTTACTTTATATTGAAACTTTCTATATTCTATATTTGTGGACTCCCATGTCTGCACAAGATTTAGGAAAGGGAAAAGATACCTTATCAGAATTCTTCTTCAGAGCCAAGCTTGTTCTTTATAATTTTGTTGTGGTTATTCTTTCCAGTTACATCATTTTTGTCAATGTGTACATTGTTTTGCTAACTCTGCACTTTGCATCATTTCATGTGTTTTTTTCCATGCTTCTATGTATTCATTGTGTTTGTTATTTCATATAATACAGAGATGTTCTGTTTCATTTTTGTACCACAATTTGTTTAGCTTTACTCCAATTAAAGCATATTTACTTCATTTCTAGTCAGTTGCAAAATGCAGCATCTTTAACATAAAGTCAAATGATAGAACTTTATATCCTTAATGCCATATTGTTTTATTGATAAATTCCTTCGGTCCCATTTTATAGAATACATACATACATACATATATATATTCTTTTACCTACATGCTTTGAGGAAATAATAGAAATTAATTCTTGCTGAAGTATAAATGAGTGATAAGAATTTAGCAGGTTTAAATTTAAAGGAAGAGGCTTAATTGTGGAATGTCACACATCAGTGAGTAGGTAGAAGAGGAATTTTTTTAGTAGGAAGTTTTTTTGAATATTTTTGAAATTGTGTTCTATCAGGTAATATTTAGTTTGATATATGAAATCACATGTGAACTTATTTTTGGCCCATATGTGTTTTGGGAAGTAGTGCTAAATGCTTATGAAATAGCAAATTATTTAGAATTATTTTGATGCATGAGAGTACTCATATATATTAGAAGATACTATTTTTTCTTTTTAAAAATTTTTTATTAATTTGAAGTTAAATACATTTTATGTACACAGTACACAACATAAAAAGAAGATTCACTTTACCATGAATTTCCATTTCACACTATAATTTTTTTTGGAAAAACTATAATACATACTTTCAAAACCATGGTACTTTTCTGTTCTTCCTTTTAAGTTTTATTTTGTTCTTTGATGTATATATATTTTTTATTAATTATAGTTTTTATTTATCAGATATATGCATGGGTAATTTTACAGCATTGACAATTGCCAAATCTTTTGTTCCAATTTTTCCCCTCCTTCTCTTTCCCCCCCTCCCCCCATGGCAGGTTGACCAATATATGTTAAAGTATAAATTACATACAATATATATATACATGTCCAAATAGGTGTTTTGCTGTACAAAAAGAATCGGACTTAGAAATAGTGTACAATTAGCCTGTGAAAGAAATAAAAAATGCAGGCGGACAAAAATAGAGGGATTGGGAATTCTATGTAGTGGTTCATAGTCATCTCCCAGAGTTCTCCCGCTGGGTGTAGCTGGTTCAGTTCGTTACTGCTCTATTGGAATTGATTTGGTTCATCTCATTGTTGAAGATGGCCACATCCATCAGAATTGATTATCATATAGTATTGTTGTTGAAGTATACAATGCTCTCCTGGTCCTGCTCATTTCACTCAGCTTCAGTTCATGTAAGTCTCTCCAGGTCTTTCTGAAATCATTCTGCTGGTCATTTCTTACAGAACAATAATATTCCATAATATTCATATACTACAATTTGTTCAGTCATTCTCCAATTGATGGGCATTCATTTAGTTTCCAGTTTCTGGCCACTACAAAGAGGGCTGCCACAAACATTCTTGTACATACAGGTCCCTTTCCCTTCTTTTAGATTTCTTTGGGATACAAACCCAGTAGCAACACTGCTGGATCAAAGGGTATGCACAGTTTGATAACTTTTTGAGCATAGTTCCAAATTGCCCTCCAGAATGGCTGGATGTATTCAAATTCCACCAACAATGTATCGGTGTTTGCTGTATATTTAAAAATTTTTTTTCTTCCTCCTCACACTGCCCTTGAAAAGGCTATCAGTAGAAACAAAAGAAGGTATCTGTAAAATCATATTATACATGTTTATCAGTTCTTTCTCTTGGTGTGGATAGCATCTTCCTTTATAAATCCTTTTATAGAATTTGATTTGAATATTTGCAATACTAAAAATGACTTAGTTGTTAAAATTTCTTCGAACAGTATTGCAATTTCTTTTTTTTTAATTTTTAAAATTAATTTTATAATTATAACATTTTTTGACAGTACATATGCATAGGTAATTTTTTACAACATTATACCTTGTGCTCCCTTCTGTTCCAAATTTTCCCCTCCTTCCCTCCACCCCCTCCCCTAGGTGGCAGGCATTCCCATACATATAAAATAAGTTATAGTATATCCTAAGTACAATATATATGTGCAGAACCGAATTTTGTTGTTGTTGTTGTTGTTGTTGCAAAGGAAGAATTGGATTCGGAAGGTAAAAATAACCTGGGGAGAAAAACAAAAAATGCTAACAGTTTACACCCATTTCCCAGTGTTTCTTCTCTGGGTGTAGCTGATTCTGTACATCATTGATCAATTGGAACTGGATTAGATATTCTCTAAGTTGAAGATATCCACTTCCATCAGAATACATCCTTATATAGTATTGTTGTTGAAGTATATAATGATCTCCTAGTTCTGCTCATTTCACTCAGCAACAGTTGATTTAAGTCTCTCCAATCCTCTCTGTATTCCTCCTGTTGGTCATTTCTTACAGAACAATAATACATAACATTCACATACCATAATTTGCCCAACCATTCTCCAACTGATGGGCATCCATTCATTTTCCAGTTTCTAGCCACTACAAAAAGGGCTGCCACAAACATTTTGGCACATACAGGTCCCTTTCCCTTCTTTAGTATTTCCTTGGGATATAAGCCCAGTAGTAGCACTGCTGGGTCAAAGGGTATGCACAATTTGATAACTTTTTGGGCATAATTCCAGATTGCTCTCCATAATGGTTGGATTCTTTCACAACTCCACCAACAAGTATTGCAATTTCTATGTACAGTTTTCTCTTGGTTCAAAATTCATTACACTCTTCATTGTTTCCTGAAAAATCTTTCCATATTTTTCTAAAATCAACTAGCTTATCATTTTTTATAGAACAGTAATATTCCAACATAACCATATATCACTCAGCCATTCACCAATTGACAGGCATCCCTATAACTTCCAATTCTTTTCTACCACAAAGAGAACTACAGTATAAATATTTTAAAACATATGAATTCTTTTACTTTTTTCCTAATCATCCTGGGAAATAGATCAAACAGTGATATTTCTGGGTGAAAGGGCATACACAGTTTTATAACTCTTTTGGCTTGATTACTGAATGTTCCTTTTAATAGTTGGTCCAGTTTGTAGTTCCACCAACTATGAATTAGTGTCTCAGTTTTTCCATATGCCCTCTAATATTTGTTGCTCTCCCTTTCTATCATTTTGGTCAATCTGATAGGTGTAAGATGATTATCTCAAAGTTGTTTTAACTTTCATTTCTCCAGTCAATAGTGATTGCAAGCATTTTTTTCATATAACTATATAGTTTTGAGTTTTATTTTCAAAAAATTGTTTTTATCTTGTGATCATTTATCAATTGGTCAAAATTTGATACTATTACTTTTAAAATTTCTTAGATTGGCTGGATATGAATTTTTAAAATACTTTAATGTCAATGCAAAATGCTAGAAATATTATTTGTAAACTAAAGTCATACCTAAATTCTCATTTGATTATATTTATTCTTTCTTAACAGTCTGCAGAATCTCATTGGTTAACGACAGAAGAAAGGAATCAAGTTATACATGACCTCAAAGCCTCAGGATGGTCAGAATTAAATGAAAGAGATGCTATATATAAAGAATTCTGTTTCAAAAATTTTAATCAGGTAAGTGTTGGTGTTATGTTTTTGTCATCATATGCTGTAAATATTTCAGATGCTTTTGCTCTTCACTACATATAAAGGTGGAGATGGAACTGGGAATTCTCCTGAGAAAAGACAGAATTGGGTTTTTAAGTAAATATGACATCAAAATATGTACAGGGTCAGTTTTCTGGAGTACTTCATCAAAGGAACCAAGCCTTCTAGGAGACAAGGAACAGTAATAGATAGTCAAATTGTGAAGGTAATTAAGGTCATATGGAAGAGTCGCCTCTGATTTAAGCTGTTTCCCAGAGTTTTGGTCCATTTTGGAGGACGTATTCCTTCCTTAAGCTCATCCTTCATTGATACTTGTTGGCATTTTTGTGGGTTGAAAACACTATTCCTTCTTGATTCATTAATTTATCAAGCATTTATTAAATGCTTACTGTGTGCCATGGTAACAGTGTGCTATATATTGGGTATCAAAACCCCCCCACAAAAAGTTATATTCTATTAGAGAAAATTACATATACTTAGGTAAGTAAATGTAAAATATATATACAGAGAAATACAAAGAGCTGATTGGTTAGGCTTGGGATTCAGTTGATTTACCTCACATGTTCTTTATCCAGAGTCAAGATCTCTCCTTCAAAACCCTATGTTAAATGCTTCTGAGTTCTCTATTTGCATTGTTTTATTACCTATCCTGTTATCTCTCCTTTTCCTATTTGCTCAAATTACTATTCATATAAGTGTCCCTTTATCATCTCTTATTTCCAGGTGTTATTGGCATTAGAGTTCCCTTGTCCTTCTAACCTCAAAAACCATACTTTGAGCATAAAAAAAAAAAAAAATCCTTTATCTTTTATTTGGCAGCTAGGTGTCACAGAGTACTGTATTTGGTTTCAGAAAGACCTGAATTCAAATTCAATGCAGACACTCAGCAGCTGTCTGGAAAAAAAAAAAATCACTTAACCCCTATTATATCTGCAAAATGGAAACAATAATAGCTTCTATCAGCTTTGGTTGCTGTGAAGGTCAAATAAGATACTATGATTAGCACAGTACCTGGCACATAATGAGTGCTAAATAAATGTAAGTTATTACTGCTTCTACTACTACTATTATTGTGATTTTTGAGATGATTTTTTTGCTTTTTTTCTCTTTGGTTGTACAATGCTCATGACTTACTTTTCATTCAGCCCATCCAACAGAGTATAGATAGTTATGAATTCTATTCGTATTTATTCAGGTATTTTTATGTCTCACACAAAACAAAGAAAAATACCTGGGGAAGTTACTTGAGGCCAAAGACTTCATTCATTTATATCACTTAATATAATTCCTGATGCCACCAGGTAAAAATAGGTAAGGAAAAATATTCTTGATAGTATTTAGTGGGATTTTATGTATACCTGTTTTAAAGACTCCTTTCCTTCTCAAAACTCTTTTTTTTTTTTTGGTTATTATAGCCTATTTGGATGGCTAAGCTGTAAAGTATATCTTAACTGTGTCTTACTGTTGACTTTTTGGTGTGATATTTAGTCCTTGAAGAGAAGATTGTTAATACTGGTTCATGTTATCAGAAATGTTTGGCAATGTCATGGAACTTGGTATCCGGTCACAGTGAACAATCTATCAGCAGTATATAAAGAGTTGGGGGTTGTATTTTCAAAGTTTATTAGCATTTGTATGTACTTGCACCATGATGAGTTTTGAATGGATTTGAACTTGTGACAGTGGATTTTGAGAGTTGTGGCCCACGATGTCTTTTGATAAATTGCTGCTTTAGCTTGTGTTAAGCTTAACAAAACAAAACAAAACAAACAAAAAAACAAAGGAAAAAAGGAAAACAAAACTTCATTTAACCAGAATCCAAAGAAGTAGAACACTTTATCAGCCAGAATTTTTTTTCTTCACCAGACTTTTAGGAAAAAGAGGCAAATTCCAAGAATAGAAATCAAGATTAAGGATTTAGCAAAGAAACTAAATTTAAGAAAATCAAGTTTTAAGGGTATAATTTATGGTTAGCATCTCAGTCCTATACTTTATACATAAGGGATTCTGCAGTGATAATTGATGTTTAGAAGATTGACCTCAAGCTTATGTAGAATATTATGTAGAATACTGGCCAAAAGGCAGAAAAGTGGATGAATATGTTTTAGAAATATTTTCAGCAATAAAATCTTCTGTTAATTAGGAAATATCAAGCCCTTGTATCTGAAGCATTTTTGTTAGTTAAATTTTTACATGGGGATGATAGTTTTATTTTCCTATACTGTTAAGATAAACAGATTACAAAATAAAATTGCATTTAGTTTTCTATTTTATTTAAAAAAATAAAATTTTATTGATTTTTTTTAACATTGTATGAATTTCTTATACTTCTGCCTGCTTCCAGAAAATTATCCCTCATGATATATTTTAAAAAACATTTTTTTTTGAGGCTGGGGTTAAGTGACTTGCCCAGGGTCACACAGCTAGGAAGTGTTAAGTGTCTGAGATCATATTTGAACTCTGGTCCTCCTGAATTCAAGGCTGGTGCTCTATCCACTGTGCCACTTAGCTGCCCCCATTTTTTTTTAATTTAAGAAAGGAAAGAGAAAAGACAGGAAAAATTAGCAAAACTTGTCAGTACATTGAAAAAAAAATCTGACAGTATAGTCAGTGTATATATATACTATGGCTCTTCCACTTCTGCCAAGTATAGCAGGTGATATTTTTTCTCATTACTTCCTTGGGGCCAAATTTATTTTAAATTTTATATCTTTCATTTTTGACTAATTTGTGGTAGCTTTTCTTTTCATTTGCATTGTTGTAAGTCTACATGTAAGTCTTTCCATACTTATTTATTATATTTGTTATTTTCTTGCAGCACAGTAATAAATCCAATCATTCATGTTCCACAATTCAGCCACTTCCCAATCCATAAATATCTATTTTGTGTTTTGCTACTATAAAAAGTTCTGCTGCAAATATTTCGGTGCACAGTAAATGTAGCCTCTCTCTCAGTGACCTATTTGGGGTATTTGGGGAATATCTTTGAGTCAAAGGGTATGTATACATTTTAGCTGCTTAATTTCAATTTATTTTCCAAATAGTTGCACTAATTCACTGCTATATCAGCAATGCATTAGTGTGGGTATCTTTCCATTACCCCTGAAACATTGCTTATTTTCATCTTTTGTCATCTTTGCCATTTGCTGCATATGATGAAACCAGTATTATTTTGATTTGAATTTCTCTTATTGTTAGTGTCTTAGGGAGTTCTTATTTTTAAATAAATTTTTATATCTTTTATTTTTTCACATAATCATAATATTCCCTAGTACTTTTTCCCTTCCTAGACAGCTATCTCATATAACAAATATTTTTAAAAGACAAAAAAAAGGCAATAGAAAAAGTCTGCATAACTAATCAATATATAGAAAAAGTCTAAAAATGTGTATAATTGTACAACATGTATGAATCTTCTCCCTCTGCAAAGGAATGGAATGAAATTGTTTTCTCATGTTTCTTCATTTGAATCATGCCTATTCTTTTAAATATTGCAATATTCACTTTTGATTTTTATTTTTTCTGGTGGTTCTTTCTATTTACATTGTTAGAGTTACTGCGGATGGTTTTTCTTGGTTCTGCTTACTTTGCATTAATTCTTATAGATAGTTCTATGCTTCTCTGGATTTATCACATTTCATCATTTCTTACAGTACAGTGGTAATTCTATTGCATTCATGTTCCACAATTTGTTTAACTAGTCCCCAGTTTGTTTCCAGTTCTTTGATACTGTATTACAGAAAGTGGTTCTGGAAATATTTGTTTTCAATAACCTAGTTGGGATATAAACCTAGTAATGGAATTATTGGGTCAAAAGATGGGCTTTTTATTTGTACTCTATTTGTAGATTGTCCAAGTGTTTTCAAAATGATTGTACTGCATCACAGCCCCATCAATAAGGCACTATTGGGCCTGATGTTAACTATTCCCAATCTACTGTCATATTTGCCATTTTGATGAATGTAAAATGAAATCTCAGAGTATTTTCCTTTGATTTCCACTTATTAGTGATTCGGAACATTCTTTAATATTGTTGTTAATAGTTTGTTAAGTTATAATACTTAAGAACTATTTTTAGATAATTTTTGATAGTTTATAAGTATTTGTCTTTGTCTGAAAGTTTTGTTCTCTGTAATTATTTTGAAAGGCTCTATGTTCACTTTGAAGATCAGATGAGGATAAATACCTATAAATTGGAACTTGGACTTAAAAAAAATTGAAAATGGCTAGTTTTTCCAGTAACACTTTGAGAAACTAATACTATAAGAGGCTGGTAATTACCATATTAAACATATTAAAAGTTGATAATCTTTAAAAGTACTAACCATCTATGAAACAATTATCAGAATTAATTTGATTTTTATGTTTTGGTCTTATTTCATATGTGTAAAATCTCTCTTTGACATTAGAAACTACATATAGAAATATGCATGAAATTCTACTAAAAACAGAAAAATGTAAAAAAAAAAACAAACCCTGGCTGTGAGTATAAAGTTATATCCAAGGAACCTCTTGCCTTATAAAGCATTATTTTGAAAAATTTGTAGTTTAGCACATAGGTATACATAGGTATACCAAACAAAATAAATATTTGTGCTTTGGCTGATGCTATATCCCATTCTTTTTTTTTTCCCCTCTAGGAAACTGTTGTAGAATATGACACTACCTGTTATCCTATCATTAGTGAAAAGGTAGATTTTTATGATTGTTTTAGTGTATATATTAAATTTTTTTTCATATAGGCTACATAACCAAAATGTGATAGGTGTACAGAACATGTGAAAGACATTATCTGTAACTTCCATAAGTTTGAAAATTAATATGATTTTGGTCAGAATTTAAGAGAAGTCCCATCATTTCCCTCCATTCCTCTATGTTCCCTCTAAGAGCCCATGGTAAAATTCAGGCTGGTGGATACATTGGTGTACTATTATTTTCTGAGGCTCCAGGGGGACTCTTAGGTACTATAGGACCCATCTGGAGCTCAGCAGCTGGAGTTTGCTGTATCAGTGTCTATGTTCTCTAGGGAATGATAGTATTCAGGAAGAAATGAAGGCTAAAACCATTATCTTTTTTATTCATTTTACTCTACCCTGTTTATTATATACTACTCAAAATATAGATCTGACGTGTACTTTCAAAAACATATGCATTGGATAGACTTTGGGAAATCTAAAACAGGTGCTAGAAATGCAAATATGAAACCAAACTGCTGCGTGAAATTGTTGTGGTCATTATGCTGTTCTTTAATAAAAATGGACTTTTAACTGCATCATTTTTTCTTAGTTGTGTTATAAATCTTCTGTTTACAGGATTTAGTCTGAGTATTTAGTAGAAGTCCAACAGTCATGAAGTATAATTTCCTCAGTGGTCTTTGTCTTGCCCTTTTACAGATGGTGTAAAATCAGGTGTGTAAAAAATAAAAAGCAGTTGAGTTGACGTGAAAGAAATTTCAGATTTATGCATTGCAGATGATATTGTGTGATTAATGCATTCATTGCTTTTTATTGCTTTTTACAGATAATGCACTTGATGCTTGGAAAATTATGTGGGTTAAATCTGTGCCAGGTTTTAGAGACTATAAATATCAACAGATGTTATCATATGAATTCCATAATTATTGTAAGATCAAGAAATGTTTATGAAATGCATAGACATAAATTTCATTTATGTAAATTGCTATCTTTAACAAGAAATTTTAGTATGAATGGTTTAAATTTGTAAGAAACTATAGGTAAGATTAGGTTGGTATAATGTAGTCACAAATTAATTGCCTTAAATTTAAGTGACAAGAAAAATAACTTGAATTATATTGCTTAGGCCTTGCATTGCTGGTCTTGCATGTTGTATGTTTAAGTGAATTGGTAATGTTGATCCATTATTTACAGAAAACAGTCTCTTAAAAGATAATTTAAGTAAAATTTATTTCTTCTTTGCTCTTTTCAGTTTCATTTCAAATTTGTTCTATTGCACCAGTTCCCCTGCTGAAGTAGAGCTGTGACTGACACTTTTGGTTTACACAGTAGTAGTTTTCCAAAACGTCTAAGTATGTTTGAATCTACTTATTTACTCTGGTGATTTCAAAATACTGACATAACTAGCAGGTCATTCATCAGCAGCATCACTGTTTTTTTGTTTGTTTTTTTTTAAACATCAGGCCAAAGAGCTGTATTCTTTTCTCCATTCTAATATTAATTCTTTGTTAGTAGGGATTGTTTCATTCTTGCTGTTTGTATCCCTACAGCTTAGTAGACTACCTGGCAAGTTGTAGGTGCTTAATAAAAGCTTATTGATTGATTTCATTGCTTAATCTTTAACTCTGTAGCCCCAGAAGAGACCCCACTAAAAACAATGTGACAGAACATGAGTGCGTTTGTTTCTTTTACCTTAGCCCTGAGATATGATTGCCTTTGCTTTTCTTGTTCTCCAATAAAAAATAAATTACTAGCACTTTCTCTTTCCTTTATCAGAAATAATGTATTGTAAATAGGTTGTGTTTATGGTGTCTTCTTGGAATAAGTCAGATGGATAAAGTTTCAGGTAGTAAATAAACATTTGTTAAACTTAAGCACTTGCTGTACAAAAAAGAGGCAAAGGGAACTCACAGTTTAATTAGGAGACTACAAACAATAAATAAGTACAAGCTAACTATATAGAGGATAAATAAGAAATAATTAAAAGAGGAAAGGCCATAGGATTAAGGAATGTTGGAAAAGGCTTCTTGTAGAACAGCATTTTAGTTGGAACATAAAAACTAGTAGACACAAATAAAGATGGAGAACATGCTATGCATGGGGGGGGCAGTCAGAGAAAATGTGGAGATGAGAAATGGAACAGCAAAGAGTCAAGAATCACTGGATTGAAGAGTCCATTGCAAAAAACAAGGTATAAGAAGACTGGAAAGGTAGGAGGAGGCAGGTTTATGAAGGATTTTGAATGCCAAATGGAGGATTTTGTATTTGCTCCTGGAAGTTCACTGGAATTTATTGAGTTAAGGGTCTGTGTTACAGAATCTGAACTGCATTGTAGGAAAATCACTTTGGTGGCTAAATATAGGGTATATCGAAATGATGAGAGACTGGAACAAGGTGGAACCCATAGCGGGCAAGTGTAATATACTATGGCAGTCAAAAATGTTTAGAGATAGAGAAACTAACATAGGGAAACAAAGCCCAGGATTTCTTGGCACTTATAATAATTCTTATACTTTGTTAGAGTGAAACCTGTTTAGAAGATCTGCTGTGTCCTAGGACACATATTAAATTACTTTTCCGTGAATGATGCCCTGCAAAAATAAACTAAGCTATATTAATTTAAGAGTTATTTATGCACCTCTTTTAAGTAATCATATGTCATTTACCTGTGTTGTCAAACTAGTTCTATCTAGTCAGTAAACATTACTGATAAATCTTCATTATATGGCTGTATTGACAGCCAGGAGACTTTAATTGAGTTACCTTGTCATAGCAGTTTCAACCTGACTGCAAATATAATGCTTCCTGAATAAACCAGAAATGTAGATATGGAGCAGACGCTTAGATCCAATCTGTTTAACCCTGGATCCAAAAGCAGTATATTTTTATTGTGTAATCAATCCCCTTATATAACTGGTGCTGGTACTAATGATGTAAAGAAATCATGTTCACTATTTTACTTCTTACAAAGGGCTTTCCTCACATCCCTTTTAGATAAGCAGTGCAAATACTTTTATCACTTTTTATAGTTGGGGCAAGTTAGGCACAGAAATGTGAAATGGCTTAGAGTGAGGATTTGGAACCAGGGTTCAGGTATCAGAAGATACTCAGTCCAGTGTTCAAATGCAAAAAATAAACGATGCTGTGATTTTTGTACTTGGTGATTTGGCTTGATGGATCTGAAGTGAACTTTCAGCAAAGTTCTATTTAGTGACTCTTAATTGAACACCTAACAAAGAAGTATGTGATTTTGCTCTCTACTTTGAAAGCTGTGTAGTTGGGGAGACAGGACATAGGAGAGAATTGGTAATAAAACACTAAGGTAAAAGCAGATACCAAAAACAAAACAAAACAAACAAAAAAAACCAACCCAATATACATAGAAGTGTATCCTAAGAGTGATCAAGAATGAGCTGAAAGGTCAGTATGGGCTGAAGTTATCAAGGGAAGCACCCTTTAGGAGGTAAGATTAGAGGTGGGCTTTGAGAGTTAAGTGGAATTTAGAGGGATAGTGTTTCTGACCAAGGAATAGCATAAGCAAAAATACACAAATGAGGATTGAGGGTATCGAAGTCAAAGGATAGGGAGGAGATTGGCTTGACTGAAGTGGAGATTATTTGTTGGGAATTATGGGAAGTATGATTGGTTAGATATGGTGAAGCTATGTGAGAAGTGGGAAGGGGCTTTGAAAACTGGAAAACTGATGAACTCTATTTTTTGATAAATCTACACCATCATCTCAAACTCACCATTTTAAAAACAAAATCCTTTCCATTCCCAATCCAAACTGGTATCTTTCTGGTTTTTTTTTTTTTGTTTTTTTTTTTTCTATTTTCATTAGTGTATCATTATTTTATCTGGGTCGCTCAATTTTGAAATCTCAGAATTATCAGCTGTACTTCCTTATTTAATAATTAGGTCTGCTCTTGTATTATCAGTTATTCCTTATGAAAAGATGTGAACTGGTACTGTTCTGGGAGTAAGAGTTCTGGGTGGGAGATCTGGGAAATTGGGATGGGTATCTGAGGGACATGGGGACAAGGATCTGTGGGGGTGAAGATGAGGGCATGAGGACTGAGATGTAGGAAGTAATGATCTGGGGAATACATTGATGAGTTGATGGATCTATTGAAGTTCTTAAGTGAAACATAATTTTCTTTTCCAATCTCCAATTCTGTTATCCTAGTTTAATCTTTCATTGTCCAGTTTTCCCTTTTATTATTATACTTATTACTAAATTAATTTTCTTATAGAATGCTTTCACAGAATCACTACCCTGCACAGAATCCCTCAATGGCTCCTTGATTTTTAGGAGAAAGTCCAGACTTGTTAATATGGCATTCAAGGCCCTTCACCATTTGACCTCAGCTCATATTTTCAATCTTATTTCCTACTCATATGAACTCTCTTTTTGAGGCAATCTTACTTATTGTCTACTATCTTTGTTCACATTGTTTCTGCTCTATCTTCTTCAGTCAGTACAATTTATAGTCATATTTCTATCTTCTGAATTTAGAAGCACTTATTATTGACATCATTTATTTGCAGCTTAATAACACTGCTTTATGCCATCTTCTGTATTATTGTTTTACGTTATTATTTCCCTTGTTAAGTTTCTTGAAGAAAGGAATCAAATATACCCTTCCATATTTTGTCTCCCCTCTAGTATTTAGCATTGTACATAGAATCAGCTATTATGCTGCCACCTAAATATTTGTAAGACTATTAAATACCAAAAGACAGTGCCTTTCAGAGTAACGTCTTTGTTTTCATACTTCTGTTTTTAGCAAATTATATAAATTGATTTCCACCTTCCCATTTCTTAGAGCAGGGATTTTAACATGGGGTCTGTAGCTAGGGTGTGAAATTAGATGGGGAAAAATTACGCATTTATATCAATATATTATATTTCCTTTGTAATTCTATTTATTTTATTTTGTGTATTTAAAATTATTTTTCCTAAGTAGAGGTTAATGACAAAAAAAGGTTAGACTCTTTTCTACTATGTAAAATTAAATAGGCCATAGCTGTTAGTATGTGACATATATCTGATGACATGTGACATTAGGAGTAGAATTTTTAATTGTTAGTACCATAAATGTAAGACTTAGTAAAAGTTCATTGATTATGCTTAAGAGGGAAGTCATCAGTCTTGGTGCACTCTAGTATCCTATTTAATAGAAGGCTATAGGACTCTCAGGCTATTTTTTCAATAGCACTTAATCTGTATAAAGTAAAATTCTTGGCAAGGCTTATTGCCAGGAAGACCTCTTACTAAGTCCTATAACTCTTACAAAGGTGTTATGCTTAGGAACCTATTCCAGTTAAGCAAAATTATCTAGTACAAATTCTTATCTTTAGATCCTATTAATTGTTGTTATTTTACTTTGCTTCTTCTTTTTTTTTTTTTTTCCCCTTTAAATATAGCATTATAGAAACTCCTTTATGACCCTGTTGTCTTTTGGCCTATTTCTTTGATATTTGTTTATCTGAATTGTATAGTTTAAATAGGTATCTGATTCATTTGGGAGGAATTGTAACAAGCCTAAAGAAGTATTGCTCTAAAGCCATTCTATATACAGAACCTGTTTCAATATGCGGTTTACTTGAGCTAAAGCACATCTGTATGAAATTGAAGGCACGATTTGCAATTTTGTGATTAGATGCCGAGAATGATGAGGATTTTGAAATGTTTAAATTTGCTTTGGCCAGGACATAGAGGTAGAGTAAATTCAAGATGATTGTAGTATTGGAGTATTTAATGCTTTAATGTCAGTTTATGAATGATATTCTCCTTTTTTTTTTTCTTCCCAAATAAGGAGAAGATAGTAACAATAGTCAAGGAAATGCTTGATAGCTCCCAAATCTATTTCTATATAAAATGTGGAACTTAAATGAGAACTTTTCAGCACAGATCTCATTTTACCCAAGAGAAATGCTGTTTGAAATTTAGTCATAAGTTATTCTTCTATCTTTTTTTCAGAAAAGAAGGATTTAAGAAAGGCTGTGTATTTTTTGGAGGTTTTTGTGAAATTATCAATAGGACATATAGTCTTATAGGACATAAGGAAATGCTGTCAGTAAACTAAAACAAAAAAATTTGTAAATAATTCCTTTGTGGTCTGAAAGAGTTAATGTTAAGCTCTCAAGTATTTCCTCCAGCTACTAAATAAATACTTTATGGGTTTGTTTGGCAGCTTAAAATAGGTGGCTCTTTCAGAACTTGCTAACCACTGAATATGAGGAACCAGAAAAAAGGAGATACTAGATAGCCTAGCATCCCTGTTAAATTGAATGTGGCGGTAAAGAAGGTACTCTACTGCATAAACGATAGTACCTCAATCCTCTATTCCTCTTTCTGTCTTCCCCTCTTCTCTCTCTCACTTTCTCTTTCTCTCTTTTAAAGCTGTATGCTTTCACTAAGTTTAATTTTGTAGGGTTGCTCACATGTTACAGGATCAGTCAGGTCTCTCAACAATAGCAACAACAAAAAGATACTATTACATTTATATGATGTCTTTCATTTTTCAATATTTTTGATCTTTTTTATTACTTTATTAAAATCCTAGAATAAACACCATTCTTAGTAAAGAACCATAGAATATCTTCATGATGAAGTTCTAATTTTTATAGTGTTATTTGAAATTTTAAGAGAGAACTTTGTAGAATGGAATTTGCCTACCTTAGAAAATAGAGGGGCTTTATTAATCCTTAGTAACTCAAGATCTTTAAATTATTTTAGGAGGCAAGAAAAGAATGTAAATGTGATTAGAAAACACTATGCTCTAAGAACAATAACAATGGTATGGAGAACATTTTCATAAAAATTTGTCTTAGAAATTTATTTTAGGTAGAGGTTTTTCAACTTAGCAAAACTTTTTTCATAGTAGATTTAATATTTGTCAAACCTTTATCACATTTCCACACTTGGCAAGTTCTTTCTCTCTTTAGGCATATTTTAGTAGGACAGAACTCTGACTTGAAACTACGATTTCTCTTGTTCTATATTTAAATATTTTCTGATTAATTTGGGTAGTTTAGAATGTTATTTTTCTTGATTATTTTTTAATAACAGAAATAAGTAGTCTTCACAGAATATCAAATTTAAGTAGTGATAATATGCTGTAATTTCTTTTAAGATATTTGTCTGGTGAGAGTCATTTAATGTTGTTTTCTTTAGCAAATTTTGCCATGATGAATGACCCCAAAGAGCTTTAAAAAACAACATGACTAATGACACTTAGCTGAATTGTGGAAAAACTGCTACTCAATGATTTTGTATTGTATTATTCCCAGTAATTGTGGTATCTTGGTTCAGAACACAGTACAGCACAGTATATGGCATGCTTATGAATCCCCACAATGGTTTCTTTTCAAATCCTAGCACATCACTTTTTTCCCCTGCATTGATCAAAGGTTGAAAAACTTGTTTTATATGTGTAGTCAGGGTATTTCATAGCTGTCTTATATTCTTAATCTTTTGGCTATTTGGTTGAAACATATCCACACCTCTTAAATATTGAAAACATAATATCCTTTAAACTATAACTGCAGAGTTAAAATGAATCTTATGTGAAATATTCAGTTGTGGACCACATCTTCAGCTTTTTATATGCCACAGTGGTCTTGTTTTCTCCTCTCCATTGTCTGATAGTGAGGTCATTTTCAGTCCTCTGAGAAATTCTATTCCCAGCCAGATGCGGCCCATATATTAAAAATAGCACCTGTGGCTAATATCACAGCAGCTTACCATAAATTTACATGGTAACTAGGATTATATCTGTCATGACTGCTAAAAAATGTCTAGATTTAATTTGATTTCCAGTATTGTAGAAGCTATCCAACATTTTGCTTCATAACTATATTTTAAAAGTTAAAAATCACTCCATTGTTAAGTTTTATAGCACTCCTAGTGCCCATTAAATTGATTTGTTCAATGGAGGTCAGAGTAAAGCAACTTGGCTACATTAAGATCGGAAACCAACCCATTTGTGACAAATTTAGTCCTCGAGTGTGAATCTTCTCAACGTCTCTGCACTGATTGGATTCAGGTGTAGCTTATGTCAGTAGCATTTAACCTCAAAAGAATAAGCAACATGATTTGCTTGGTATAAAGTATAAAGTATTTTGCATTTGTTGTTTTAATGTAACTGTTGACTATCTTGACCTGTGCTTGACTGTTATTCTCTGCCTGAAAGAATTGATTTTAAGTCTAGACTACGCTGATAGTACTCTCTCTCTCTCCCTCCCCCCCTTTTTATATGATCCTTACAAAAATTGCTTCATTTTCCATTATCCTTTGAGTCATCTTCCACATGTTATGATTTGTGCACCTGCATAGTTATAAAATTATTTTGGGGTGTCATTTTATCTGTTATTCACTAACTTCCTAGCATTTATGAATATAATAAGTGATTCACTATAAATCAAAATAATTTAGCAGGGATTGGATTATGAATTCCTACAGTATCTACCAGTTTGACATGTGTTGGTAGTAGAAACTGGTAGTAAATTTCCATGCCATGAGAAAATTAATTCATAATCCAGAAGTAAATGTGAAGTACTAGCTCAAATACCTGGAAAGTTAGTGTTTTTTTAATGTACATTATTGATTAACATGTTTTTTAATTTGTACTTTTAATTGACTTAGCAACAATCTTATTTCCCAAGTTAGGAAGTTGTAAGGTCAAATTTTGGCAAAGCAGTCAGGACATATTTCAGCTGCCTGGAACTAGATCTATAAGTATGTTAACCCTCTTTTTTGTTAGGGACACAAAGAATGAGTGAAGTTCTTTCCTCTTGATTTTTCAAATGGAAATTTAAAAGATCTTTTAACATCCCTAAGGAAGAAGAACTGCAAAGATACAAAGGGATATACTTCCACTAGTATATATACTTAACTGTGTTACAAGTGGTCATACTGATTTGAAATGGAAGAAATATTAAATTCATGTTGCAAATTGTATATATCTAATGTGCTATCAGATAATAATGAACCTTATTCTATTGGAAGTTAGAGAATATTGTTAATGACAAATTCAGTCTTTTAAATAATGTCTTGAACTTTAATATAAAGATCATATATTATTGACCAATAATGCATTTAGATATTTCTATTTCTTCTTCCTTATTATTGATAGGAGAACTAGGTGAGTGAGATATACGTTGAGCTTCTTGAAGGAAATGCATATAAGGAATAACAGGTATCCTGTGATTTCAGTAACTTTTGGAGGTTTTAGATGGAAAAAAGATGGATAACATATCCCTGAACTCTAGTTGTTTGCAACAGTATTGTTGGAAAAATTCAAGCTCTCCTCTAAAAATTATTTGAGTTATTTTATTTCTCTATAAGATAAATAGAGTCAGAACTTCTTTAACTTTCTCTCTTTGAAAGTTAAACATGATTAGGACTTTCCTGAAAATGGTTTAACAGTGTTTTTCTCTAAATATCCCAGTGTAGTAGTCACATACTAATGAAGAATTGGGAATTCAAGTAAATACTTTCAAAAGGAAAAGGAATGATGTAGTTGCTTTAAGGCTATTTTAACTTGCATTTTGTGTGTGTGTGTGTGTGTGTGTGTGTGTGTGTGTGTGTGTGTAGACAAGGTTATATGATGTGGGTAGGAACAACATCATGCTATCTTAGGAGAAGCAAAAAAAAATTATTAGACCTATGTTTTAAGTTATTGAATTAATCAAGTTGAAGTTGATATAACTGTTTTTCCATTTTTAATATTTGAGTGAGTTGCAACTTTTTAGAATATAGAGACCTACAATTATTTAAAACTTTTATGATAGAGAATGAAATTATCCATCTGCAGCTTTTGGTTTCCATATTTCTTAGATTCAATTTTGGATAAATGTGGATAACCGTTTTTATTCCCAAGAACTGTGACTCCTTTTCCTTAGATGAATAAAATATTTGGCTCTCTTTATCTGCTTGGATGAATAAGTTATTTTAAAGGTAAATTGCTTTGAAAAAGCCCCCCAAAGTACTTTCTAATATATTTTCAAAGCAGCAAAACTATATCCTAAATATTTTCTGATATGATATTTTGTGTTTATAATTAAGAATGAACTGGTGTTAAAAGTTGGGGAAAAGAAAAAGAAATGATTAAAATGGACCTATTTAAAAATTAACCATTACTTGCCAAAAGCCCATCAGAGCCACATAGCGGACATCCGTTAATCCAGTGGTTAGCTGTTTCAGGCTTTAATGCACACTGTTTTACACGTTAACGGGTTTGAAGTTCCAGGCCAGAGCTGACCTTTCACATCTGCTCCTTTCACAGTAGGAATCTCCACTTACTGCATCCTGTCAGAATGGATTAGAGTGACAAAACACAGTACTCGCTTTGGCTGCAATTTAGTTTTTGATCAGAATTATTTCTTTCACAAACAATCACATTTGCTAAAATGTTACATCTGCTATGAAAACCACTGGCAGGCGGTTCCTCAGTTTATCAGTATGATGTGAGTATAATTTTTCATTTGTTTTTCATAAAGTGGCAAACCAGCTTATATATTTTTTATGATATAAGAGTGTATACATGGGTATTAGTTCCTGCCTTTCATTTTTTGGGGGATCTTGGAGGGAAATTTGCTTATATCTTTAAATTAACATAAAGCTGACTAAAGAATTTTGGGGATTTGAGTGAAATTATTTTTGTTGTAGAACACAATTGTTCATTTTGGGAGCCAATACTCTTAATATTATTTCCAAAAATTGTTATTAGTGATTCAGTGTTTTCACCCATAAAAAAATGTTTTTGTTTTCTGTGTATGTATATAGTTTTTATTTGGTGAAGTGGGATCTCTATGTCAGTTTTATTCCACTGTCCATTCTAGAGATGTAAACATCTTTCTTTATCCTGTTGCACATCACCAAAGCCATCATTATGACTTGAAATATTTGGGTTATAGAAAGGTTTAGAAGCTTAATGTCTTAATTGTTGCTCTGTCAAATGTCAGTAGAAGAATAGAAATTTATTGAGATCTTTTTAGTGAGAAGCTGTAATAGGGCATACTGGATAGAAGACTGGTCTCCTAATTGGGACGATCTGAGTTCAAGCCTTTGATACATGCTGGCTGTGTGACTGTGAATAATTTCTTTAGCCTCTCAGTGCTCCAGGTAGCATTTTAAGTTGATAAGTTAGAGGCAAATAGTTAACTTATATTTGTACTGGCAGTTTTTACCCTGAGAGTTCCCTATACTAATGAAATCACAAACCATATCTCTTACCACATAGAGAGTCATGCTTGGATCCAGGAAAACTTGAGTTCAAATCCAGTCTGATACTTACTATGTGATCCTGAGCAAGTGACTTAACTCTCTTATTTTTTTCATATAAAAGGAGCTGGAGAAGGAAGTGGCAAACCACTTTAGTATCTTTGCCAAGAATACCCCAAATGAGGTCATAGAAAGTTGGATATGACTGGAACAACGGCAACACCTCCTTCTCATAAATTGTACATTTTGTTTCCTGGTCTTAAAGAAAAGACCAGATTACTATTTGTTAGGAGTGATGGCCAGAAGGATTCTTTTTCAAGGAATAGTATGTTTGATGTATATATGAGGTTCTTTCCAATTGTGGAAGAATATAATCTATAATCGTTATCTTTTTATGGCATAGTCTGCCCTGGTTGGTTTGAGTCTATGCCCACAGAAAGTGAAATTCGGAAGGAAAAGGTGAGTAACCTGTCTCTTACAATTCAATTTGGAGAGATCTTTTTATCTCCAGTAAATTGGCCATCAAGGAGTACATTTTTCTGTCCTTGAGATAGATAAATTAGCAGAATCAGAATCAAGCCTAGAAAATGGCTTGTCCAAAGTCATACAAAATATTTGTAATTTCTTCTTTTCTTTTTTTCCCTGAGGCTGGGGTTAAGTGACTTGCCCAGGGTCATACAGCTAGGAAGTGTTAAGTGTCTGAGACCAGATTTGAACTCACGTCCTCCTGAATTCAGGGCTGGTGCTCTATCCACTGCGCCACCTAGCTGCCCCCATATTTGTAATTTCTAAGAAAAGATAATTTTGAGATATGCCATGAATTTGGTCAAGGCCAGAAAAGTTGTGCTGTGAGAGAGAATTCTTTTTTTTTTAATTGCCCCTTATTTTTTAAAATTAATTTTATAATTATAACATTTTTTGACAGTACATATACATAGGTAATTTTTTACAACATTATCCCTCGTACTCCCTTCTGTTCCGAATTTTCCTCTCCTTCCCTCCACCCCCTCCCCTAGATGGCAGGCATTCCCATACATATTAAATATGTTATAGTATATCCTAGATACAATATATATATATGTGCAGAACCAAATTTTGTTGTTGTTGTTGTTGCAAAGGAAAAATTGGATTCGGAAGGTAAAAATAACCTGGGAAGAAAAACAAAAAATGCAAACATTTTATACTCATTTCCCAGTGTTCCTTCTCTGGGTGTAGCTGATTCTGCCCATAATTGATCAATTGGAATTGGATTAGTGTCAGAGAATTCTTAATGTTAAACAAATTAAGTTTGCTCTTTACTATTGTCAGAATATTCCAGGTTCTAGTCAGTAGGAAAGTGATTCTGAATGAAAATCATTGCTGCTCTCCTAGCATGTACATAAGAAGCTGTATATGAGTAAAGTGAATTTTGCCAAATGTTTGCACAAATTTTTGTTAGTATCTTCATGTCATTCTATAAGATTTAGCTTCTTGCACAAAATTCCACAGAGCTGCTATAGAATTTGGACACATTTGCAGTAGGGAAAAAAACATTTTGTTAGTGTGTCTCTTTGGGATCAAATACCTTGTTACCAGAGTTTTGCCATAGTAGAACTTCAGGTGGGCAGAATTAAGAAATAAGAAAACAACAAAATTATGCATGAATTGATTTGTGCTTTAAAATACTCATGATAGCACCTTACATTACAGAGAGTGACTAGATCCTTGATAGTCATGTGAAAAAGATAGGACCTTATGGGTAGTATGATCCTGTGACAGTAAGGTAAGGAAACTCTGAATCACAGAGAGGGTAAATGATTGGCTCTTAGTTACATTCCCAGAGGTTAGCATAGAGAGTAGGAAGAAATCCAGTCTTGATTTTTTAGTCCAGTGAATGTTCCATTGCTCTGTGTTGCTAGTCCTATACATAGAAGCATGCTCCTTGAAGCTTTTATACTGTTTTTCTTTGGTGGCTAGAACATTTATTTAAACTAGTCCAATTATCATTGTTCTTTGCACAGCAGAGTTTATTATTTCAAGTAACTGATTGCTTTAACAGGTGCTCAGCAAATGAGGACTTCATTGTATTATATAATGTTTTGGTTGGATGAAAAAATCCATTAAAAAAAATAAAACCAGGATTTTTGTTTGATGCAGCACCTCTTAAGTTATACCATTTCCATTGCCATTTTTATCCATGAAACTTTATTATAATGAATTGAGTTATAGGTACCAGACTGCGATAAGGGAGAAATCTTACATTTTTCTTTCTTTTGCTTAATTAAACAATCATGTAAAAGCTACTAAAACAGAAATAAGAATAAGACATAAGAGAGGGATTTTGGGTGGTTCCTTTAGCTTTTAGAAGAAGGAAGCAAATGATAAAGTTACAGTTCTAAAAAACATTTCCTGAGTTTTTCCTAGGCACATAACCTTCTGTCTTCTTCCATCTAGTAGATGAGAATTAATATTCAGGATGAACACCCTTCAGGTGCTGTATGGTGCTCAACCAGTAAAATCATTTATTTTATTTGAACAATGAAGGAAAGATTTATGCTGATGAATTTTTAGAATGATTTCCGGTGATAAGATTTGAAACAAAGTTGTCTCCTTAAACACTCACTTAATCAGAACATTCAATTAACCAGGACTGCTTTAGTTTTAGAGCTTTTCACATCATTGAGATTTTACTGAATTTACTTTCTTCTTTGGGGTGTGTGTGTCATATTTTGTGATTGAAAAAGTATAGGGTATTATTGAAGGTAATATAATAATGTATTATTATTGCATTATATAATGCAATATAATAATAAGTATATAATGAAGACAATATGAAAGCAAAAGATAATAAATAATTCATATTTAAAGGAAAAAGTTTAGGATTGATAGGTGGTAGTTCAAGGACGTGTATTTGTAGAACAGGCATCTTTCCCTTCAATTTAAAAAAAAAAGCATTTCTTGTTGATTGGATATAGTTGAAGTCTACCAAAGGAGTTAGATTTTTATTTCATAGTAATCGTATGATAAATTCTTTTGTAAGATGAATGACAACAACCTAATTCCTTTTTTTTTTTTTTAAAGTAAGTTTTAAGTTTCTTTATCTTAGGTTTGCTAAAGCTAGGATATTCCTCTTGTGTGATCCAAGTTAATAAATCAGAAAAAGAAGTTGAGTGATTCAGAGAAGGTCAATGCTTAGTGACAAATACTTGATAGATGATATTGTATTTAATGGAAAAAGGTGTGTCATTAGATGACTATACTCATGATGCTTAGTGTAACATATGATGAACTCTATTGACATTAAAGCAAATAAGTTGATTTTGAAGTAGTCCTAGAAATCTGAGAACTTGTTTGAGGTGTATAAAATGTATTGAAATAAATTTGCAACTTAGGTTTTACTTTGAACAGAAAAAAATTTTTAGGAAAAAAAAAAAGCACTCTACCTCAACCCAAAATTTATTTACATCAACAGTTTAGCAGTTCCCCAGATTTTATTGCAGGTTTTCGTAGACTTTCAGCATAAGATTTTTACTACTTTATGGATAGTATGTTATTAATTATGAACTGTGAAGTCTCATTTTTATGTTAGCTTCCTGTATTTTGAAGAGAGATGCTTCATAATGCATTTTTATATAATTCATTTTCTAAAAAAAAAAAACAACAACAAAAAAACCCAAACTTTCAGCTTGTGACAGAAATATGAACATTTACTACTGAGTTTCCTGTACAGATCACTTAAAAGAGTGACTGCTGGTAATGTTGGCCTTGGTTTTGCTCATTCAGGAAGAATCATTGGAGCTGTGTGGAGACATTGCAGTAGACTTCAAAGTGGACAGTCCTGGGTAACAGATGTCTCTTGTTGGAGATCTGTGCCAGGTATCCCCTCAATTCATTAAGTTGTGATTTAGTAATTCTGCTTTTTTTCAGGGTAGAAATCTTACTTATTTTATATAGATCTTTATTGGTAAAATAATTAGATATATTTGTCAGTGTAAGCAAACTGATAAATTTGTAATAAAGTGTATCAGACCATTTATTTGGCAGGAACAGAACAGCTTGTGAAAGCAGAGTAGTTTCCAATGGAGCATGCAGAACTTTGAAAATTCTCAGCCACAGCAGAAAGTAGTATTTCAAATCACCCTTAAATAATTGTTTGTTTTCCTGTTCCCAACTAAGTTTACAAAAATTTGGGCAGACAAGCATTTTGTTTTGATTTGAAATATTTTTAGTGAATTGTTATCTGCTGAATGCACATATGGTCTGAACTTTCTCCTTACTATGATTTATTTATTTGAAGGCTGGATCCTGGAAGTGCAGGGGCTTCTTACAGACCGGATCCCATTACTGATTTGCACAGGAAGATTTACTTGCTCTTTTTCTGAGCTGGGCTCGTTTGCCCCTCCTTAGGCAGTCAGGTGGCCCATATCATTCTCCAGGGGACTCCCTCTGTTGGTGTCAAATTTGTGTGATTATAGATCTCATAGTTCTTTGCAGCTCAGCCTTCCTATAGCAGGGATATAGCTGTGGGCTGGCTACCACAGGCAGAGATATACTATTGTAATTTTGTAATTTGTAGTCTCATAATTTCTCTTAGTTCCTCTAAAAAGGACAGGCTCTACTCTCAATCCCCAATGTTTTCAGTATCTGAATAGAGTAAAATAAGGTATTTCATACATAGAAATGCTTAAGCACCTAATGTATGCAAGGCATTGGGAATAAAAGAACAAAGGAATAATAGGAAGTAGATATAAAATAATACAAAGTAATTTCAAGAAACTGAGGATGTTAATAATGTGGGGTGGAGGATAGTTAGTAAAGTCCTAGAGTAAGAGTTGAAATTTGAATTGAGTTTTGTAGGGAAGGTACATTCTTTACCAAGGGGAGGTAAGGAGAAAGGGCATTTCAGGTATTCAGAAACACCTGGACAAAGGCATAGAGGCAGGAGATTGTACATCAGAGATGTAGCATCTACGAAGTTCTAGGAATTGTTTTGGGCACTGAGGGTTCAAGATCAGAAATGAAAAAACCCTGCACTTGTAAAGAGGGAAGAACATTTTGAGGAGAGAGAGAGAGAGAGAGAGAGAGAGAGAGAGAGAGAGAGAGAGAGAGAGAGAGAGAGAGAGAGAGAGAGAGAGAGAGAGAGAGAGAGAGAGAGCGAGAGAGAGGCGAGAGAGAGGCGAGAGAGAGGCGAGAGAGAGGCGAGAGAGAGGCGAGAGAGAGAGAGAGAGAGGCGAGAGAGAGAGGCGAGAGAGAGAGAGAGGCGAGAGAGAGAGAGAGAGAGAGAGAGAGAGAGAGAGAGAGAGAGAGAGAGAGAGAGAGGCGAGAGAGAGAGAGGCGAGAGAGAGAGAGGCGAGAGAGAGAGAGGCGAGAGAGAGAGAGGCGAGAGAGAGAGAGGCGAGAGAGAGAGAGGCGAGAGAGGAGAAGAGAGAGACTGAGAGAGAGAGAGGAGAGAGAGAGGAGAGAGAGAGAGGAGAGAGAGAGAGGAGAGAGAGAGAGGAGAGAGAGAGAGGAGAGAGAGGAGAAGAGAGAGACTGAGAGAGAGAGAGAGACTGAGAGAGAATGAGACTGAGAGAGACTGAGACACATGACAGAGATAGAAAGATCAGAGAGACAGGCCATAGTAAATGGGCTTTCACAGTGACTGCCAACCATTTGTCTATGAACTCTCCACTCCCAAATCATACTTGGTTAACCAGATCATTACTGAAATTGAGGGCACAATTGCCCGCACCTCTTTAGGAACATGAAAATACACATGATTGAAGCATTTATAAAATTTGGCTTATAGGAGTGTAAGGCTCTATAATTTGTTTTAAAGAATTACTTTTTTTAGTGACATCAAAAATGTGTAGTTTATAAAAACTGCACCTGGTTCCGATTGTCTGGGATGAGTCCATATTTGCATCACTGCAAATGATTTTGAAGATGGAATTTTTGGATTGTTTTCTGTCTCCTGGAGCCCTTGACATTGTACTGCTACCTGTGTGTGCAAACTTCCTGACATTAGAAAGGCTCTGCCTTCAACTGAAATGTAAGTTGGCTGCATTTATTTTTCATGTTCCTAAAATTAGGAAATGATATGACAATAAACAGAAATGCCCTCAATGAAGAAAGAAGGGAAACTGTTGTTTATCTGGTCAGGTGGTTTAGATTAGCAGTGATGCTGTTCTGTATTATGTTACTTTAAATCATTGTGTCCCAACAGGACATAAATTATGAAGATTGTTACAGTATGTTTCATCCTATGTAAGATCAACAAATTGGAATAATTTTTATAGGAAAATCACAGTGCTTTTGGCAAGGTTATTGAAGAATTTATTTTTATTTGAGTGCCTCTTATGTTGTTTCTTAATATTGAAAATACTATTTATATAATGTATAAAATATAAATTTTAAAAGAAAAAAGGCAATGATTCTTTTAATCAATTACTTTAAGTGGCAAAGTACTTTAAATATATCAGTGTTTGTGTGTTTTTTCTGTCAAAATGTTTTAGATAGAGCCAGTTCTGTTAGTTTCCTCATTGATAGAGTTGTAAACAAGCATTGCAGTTCTTGTGTGAGGAAGAGATGTAGTTTTTCTTCATTAACTAGATTTTCTAATAGACATAACTTGTACTAAGGAATTTATTGTTCCAATGTGGATACTAATAGAAGTTTATTTTAGATAAGAAGTAGATAAAGAAAAGCAGAGCTTTACCAATTTGCATAAATTTAGTTTATTGTTTTGATTTTCTCAAAATAAAAGTAAAGTTTTATTGTTTTAATTTTCTCACTGAGCTGTTTTGAATTATGATAATACTAGATTAATATCATCATTTAAAATTATTTTTGTATTTTGCAACTCAATTATGTTATTTTGGAGAAAAGTGTTTGTTCCATGAATATTTGTTATTGTTTAGTATTTGTTATTGTTTAGTCCTCTTCATTTCATTGCAATTTTTCTTCTGGTCAATATATATTTTATGTATTTTCAACAGACATAAATTGGTAGTCACAGTCAGTTGATAACTTACTTTATTATATGACTACATAAGATAGATTTTAGAGGTTTTCAGAAACATTAAATAAGTTAATTGTTTATCAGTTTTGTAGGGTAATGCACATTGGAAACCCATTAACTATTAAAATATAATGCTAACTAGGAGCTGTCTCTGTAAAGCATTTTACAAGTTCTAATGAATTTTGAGGACAATAAGTAGTAATTTCTTAAGATTACAAGTGAAATAACTGTCATGAGAAGAGACCAAGTGACTTGGCCAAGACCATAGGAAGAATCAGAAGTCATAGAACTCTGAAGCTCTTGGCAGTGTAATGGCCTCACCAGTAGATTTTCTTTAGAATAAAGTGAAGCCATTAATATTGAAGCTGGTGACTGAGTCAAAGTATGATGCACTTTTAAAGTTTTCTACTACCAGAGTCCTGAGATTGTTTATTTGTTAATATTGTTTAAAATAAAAATCTATCTTCTACAATGGTGAAAATAAGTTTTTTCTTTAAACCTCAGGTTTGGAACAAATACTTAATACATTTGTGATTTAATACAAGAATGCTTTGACAGAATCAGGAATCTTTCTAAGTTTATAACCTGGGTGCTTTGAAATACATAAAAAAAGGAAGATTTTTTAAAAATTGCTGAAATGTTTGGAGTTTGTTTGAATTTTTTGTATTAGAATCTACTACTATTAGTAGTAGATTAAGTTGTATAGTATCAGGCCATTTTGCTCTAGAGAGACATTGTTGAATTCTGTCACCAGCATCTCTCATTAGGTTTGCTTTGGTAATGTATTGCTTATCAAGGTAATATAGGAATGTGAATCAGAAATTATACTTAAAAATGATTAAAAGAAATGAGTCCTAATTTAAGATATGAGAGGAAAAGAATTACTTGAAAAAATATAGACTTCTTTTAAAATCCATTGACTAGATTGCATTGTGAATAAATGGAGTATATAGAATTTATGGGAAATCTATATATAATGCAATGAATCAAAATTTGATGTTGGTAGTTTGGGAGCAAATACTTTCTGCTTAGCTTCTTTGACTTTTTTTTACCCTTCGACTCAAATGTCTTTTTTATGATAAACCTCTGGGAGGATATGGTATCTTTTTCACTTTAATGTTGATCAGTCTGAGAATAAGGCTTTGGAGGAAAGAGTTTTACTTGAACTTTGAATTTTTCTTGCAACAAGGCATGTCAGAGGAAAACTATATATATATATGTATATGTATATGACTGTCATTTATATATTGGTGGAATCCCTCGTCATAAAACCAATTCACTGTCTCCTTATTTTTATTTTTTTGTGGCTTTCTGGTAAACATCTCTATGAACAATGTTTTTGTTAATTTTAGTGACCTTAAATTCAGTTTTGTTGAACTATGAAAGCATGGAGAGTTAGCATGAAATGGTAGATAAAGATCTGTCCTTAGCTAGGAAGTCCTAGTGTCACGTTTGCTTTTTGATATCCTAGGTCAGTGGCTCCATATTCTTTTTTTTTTTTTTTTTAATTTTAATTAATTAAATTGATTTTTACAAAAATTTTATGCATAAGTAATTTTTCTGCATTGACAATTGCAAAATCTTTTGTTCCAATTTTTTTCCCTCCTTCCCCCTGCTTCCCCCAGATGGCAGGTTGACCAATACATGTTAAATATGTTAAAGTATAAGTTAAATACAATATATTTATACATTTCCAAACAGTTATTTTGCTATACAAAAAGAACCAGACTTGAAACATTATACCATTATTAGCCTGTGAAGGAAATAAAAAATATAGGTAGACAAAATTAGAGGGACTGGGAATTCTATGTAGTGGTTAATAGTCAACTCCCAGAGTTCTTTCGCTAGATGTAGCTGGTTCAGTTCTTTACTGCTCTATTGGAACTGATTTGGTTCATCTCATTGTTGAAAATGGCCACATCCATCAGAATTGATCATCACATAGTATTGTTGTTGAAGTATATAATGATTTCCTGGTCCTGCTCATTTCACTCAGCATCAGTTCATGTAAGTCTCTCCAGGTAGTGGGCTCCATATTCAAATAGAAAAAGATCCTTGTTGGCATATTTACTTAGAAAACCACAAATCAATATTATCTGTATTGTATTATGTTTTTATTTTGTTAAATATTTTCCCAGTTACTTTTTATTTTGGTACCTGGTGAACTTGTTTGATGCTTCTGTTCAAGGTAGTTCTCTAAACTACAAGTTGCAGAGAATGTGATAACTTATATTGATGAAGGGAGTTTCTTCATCTAGGAATTCGAAATATAAATGAAATCATGGGTCTAATCTCTATATGGATGATAATACAAAACAGGTACAGTTCTGTCTTATATATAACTTGCTTAATAGTGTGAAAAATATTTCAATGTAAATTGTCATTATTAGAGCAATACAAGGTTCACTAATATTTGTATATATTAATAACAGTAATGAAGAATCTTAATAGTCAAACCCTACTATTCTTGGTGTATTACTATGCTGTCAAGAAGTGGAGAAAAATGTGAGCTATAATAAACTGGGATCAAGAGAGTCACAAAAGACAATTTTAACTATCTGATGGCAAATGCCAATGGAGGATGCTACTTTGGCCAATTTTATTTGTAAAAAGGGACAGAAACATAGTTCTGAGAGAATCTCTGAGAAAGAAGTCCCTAAAATTGGGGAGAAATATAGTTCTAAGAGGACTTGAGAGAAACTAATTCTCAGAGAAGAGTAATTACTGAAGCTAGAGATGTCCAAAAATTTCTGCTTCCCAGCATCTTCTTGATATATGACTGTTATGAACACTTTAAACTTGATAGCTGGGAAACTCTGATTACTATAATTTTAGTGACCATAGGACAATTGTGTATCACCTGTTTATGGCTTGTTGGGAAAAAAAACACAACTCCACGTGAATTTAGGTTTCTCATTCTTAGGTAGAGGTGAGTCACTTCTTATAGATATATGCTCCTTCAGGGCAAGAGACAGTCAATGATAGAAGAAGAAACAGAGCAGAGATCTAAGCAGGGTAGAGACAAGAGGAACAGAGACGGTAACCTGCTGTTTGAAAGGAGCTGAGCCTGCCAAAGTTCTGTTAAAAATACGGCTTATAGAAAAGCAGCTCAAATGAGAGGTTAGAAAAGAGTTTAGAGAGTATTGTTCTTTGGCTGAACCTGACTGGAGAATTATTACTATTATTGTTATTGTTATCACAATATTAGATGGTAAGCATCTAGAGAGCAGGGACTATTTTTTACTTTTCTTTGTATTACTAGTCTGATTTGCTTGATACTTAGTAGTCTTACAAATGTTTATTGATTGAGGATAATCTTTACTTCTGTTGTTGGAAGCTGGGCCAATTTGAGGAAAAATTTAGCTATTAGGAACTTACTGGTGGTGATGGGGGAAATGTTCTTTTAACAGAGTTAGAGAAAAGACTTACTTGCCTTAATAGTGCTTGACAGATGAAAGTCCAGCTCAAAGTCCAGCTAAAAAAGCAGACTTGAATAGCTCTGCAGATCCCAAGTTTATGAGAACTGCTTTTGATGGAAAAAAGCTTATTTTAGCAGCTTGGCCAAATAGCAATTTGAATAGAGCAGTCAGCAAAAAAGAGGTTTACTCAGCAGGTGACTTTTGGTTGAGATTTTACCTCCCCCAAAGAGACCAAAGACATCAAGGCCTACAGTTGAGAATAGGGCATTGCCCTAGGCACATAGATTTTCTTACTTGGGTATTCCCTCTTAGATTTCTTTAAGTTTGTGACCATTCTTTCCCATGGATACTATATGCATTTTTGGGAGAGTATGACCCAGGTGAACTGTTAGGTTATTCTTGTTTTGCATTGTTTAATAACGTTTGATGATTGAGTTAATGTGAATTTAGCTTATTTGTTTAAATAAGAAGCATAGAAGCTCAGAAGCTATGCTAAATAGCAGACTAATAGCTTCCTCTGACTAGTGTTATGTCTAGGATCCATAGAATAAATTATTACCTCTGAGAAATCCTACTCTGCTAGCATAAGTGAAGGTTGAGGTGAATGAGCAAATGTAGAGAGAGGAAAGAGATGAATTGTTGGTAGTAGTGGCTATACCTATGATTATACTCATCAACAAAAGGATTTGTGAGTAGAGAAGTATTATAGTAAAAACTAGTCAAAGTCCTAAAGGATGACTATTTTTTTTTTAAGTTTTTATTTACTAGATATATGCATGGGTTAATTTTACAGCATTGACAATTGCCAAACCTTTTGTTCCAATTTTTCCCCTCCTTCACCCCACCCCAGATGACAGGTTGACCAGTACATGTTAAATATGTTAAAGTATAAATTAAATACAATATATGTATACATGTCCAAACAGTTATTTTGCTGTACAAAAAGAATCGGACTTTGAAATAGTGTACAATTAGCCTGTGAAGGAAATAAAAAATGCAGTCGGACAAAAATAGAGGGATTGGGAATTCTATGTAGTGGTTCATAGTTATCTCCCAGAGTTCTTTCCCTGGGTGTAGCTGGTTCAGTTCATTAATGCTCTATTGGAACTGATTTGGTTTATCTCATTGTTGAAGAGAGCCACGTCCATCAGAATTGATCATCATATAGTATTGTTGTTGAAGTATATAATGATCTCCTGGTCCTGCTCATTTTACTCAGCATCATTTCATGTAAAGTCTCTCCAGGTCTTTCTGAAATCTTTCTGTTGGTCATTTCTTACAGAACAATAATATTCCATAATATTCATATGCCACAATTTATTCACCCATTCTCCAATTGATGGGCATCCACTCAGTTTCCAGTTTTCGGCCACTACAAAAAGAGCTGCCACAAACATTCTTGCACATACAGGTCCCTTTCCCTTCTTTAAGATCTCTTTGGGATATAAGTCCAGTAGTAACACTGCTGGGTCAAAGGGTATACACAGTTTCATAACTTTTTGAGCATAGTAGGGATGACTTTTTAACAATTTTTAAATGTTGTTTGGAGCAGAAGGTAATAAGCTAGTGAAATTTTGTTGATACTAAGCTTATCATAAATTGAAGGACATTGAAGGAGACTGTATCAGGCTGAAAGATGGGGCTTTCTGTTAGTGCCTGATGATGCAAATGGCTAAATGTAATCGAAAACTAGTTACTGCTGGATAATTTAGAAATCAACAGTGGCTTCCTAAGAAAAAGACAATTTCAATTCTCCTGTGCAACCAAAATGCCTGCTTAGTATACAACTATTAAATATAATGCATAGGTTAATTTTTAGCAAAATGAAGAGGCCTTACATTAAATTGTATCCATACATGACCATATTGTGTCCAGACTGTGATTCTTGAAAAAAAAAAAATATGTATATGTGTATATATATATATATATATACATATATATATATATATATATATAATCAGTGGAAATGTACTGTATGGTAAACAACACTGAGATTTCAAGGTTTGGGGAAAGAATAGAAGAGGAATTGATAATGTAATGAGAATATTCTCTACCACAAAGGGAAATTGTTTAGTTTGTAAAACTTCAGTAAAATTTTATAAAAATTTTGATGAGAGTTATCATACTTAACATTGCTGCCAAAAACATAAATTCAACATCTTTCTTTTCTTTTCTTTTCTTTTCTTTTCTTTTCTTTTCTTTTCTTTTCTTTTCTTTTCTTTTCTTTTCTTTTCTTTTCTTTTCTTTTCTTTTCTTTTCTTTTCTTTTCTTTTCTTTTCTTTTCTTTTCTTTTCTTTTCTTTTCTTTTCTTTTCTTTTCTTTGAAAACTATGCCAAGAGTCTGGGAAGAATATTTTTAAGGTAATGTTTCCAATTTTGGAAGTTTGTATATTTATGACCTTTACAGAGGCAGGAGAGTCAATCTGGGATGGAAGAGGAGAAGGAAAGGTAATAAGCATTTAATTAGTACTTATGTGCTGGATAATGTGCCAAATTGTAACCTCCCATCAAGGCTACTGATTGCCAGGGCCGTACATACCAATCTTCCCGGGAAACACATGAAGATGAGCTGATTTTAAGGTGCCAAACATCCTTTCTTAGTCTTAGCAGGGGTTAACAGGAAGCAATAGCAAGTGTATGTATGTCTCTGTGTCTCCCCCTCCCCTCTTCTCTCTCTCTCTCTCCCCCCCATTTCTCTCTCTCACCCTCTCCCCCCATTCCCCCCTCCCTCCCATCCCCCTCCCTCCCCTTCCCTCCCTCTCCCTCCTCCTTCCTTCCCCTCCCTCTCCATCTCTCTACATCCTTATCTATGGATTCAAAACTGGTTATTTTTATTTACTCTCCTCTGGGATTACCCCATGCCTAGCTCATTTAGCACTGCGTAGATGGATCCATTGAAGGGAGATACCTGGAGTTAGTGCTGCATCCTAAGAAAAGATCTAGGGAGAGGACTCATCCCTCACCATCTCAAGGAACCTTTAACACCTGTAAGACACAACCTCCTGCCTCAGAGGCCAAGCCCCTTTTTATCTCCTGGGTCCACCCTTCCAGCTGAAATGGCATACATGGCAATTCTCAGAAGAAAAGTCTCTAACACTGTGTTATTATTACCTCATTTGGTCTTCACAACAACTCTGAAAAGTAGGGCCTATTTATACATCTCCATTTTAAACTGAGGAAACTGAGGCAGATAGCAGTTAAGTTACTTATCCTATAGCTAGTGAATGTATGAAATCAAATTGCAATTTAGGTCTTCCTGAGGACAGGTCTAGCACTCTTATCTAGTATACTATCTTACTGCATAGAAGAACCTTCTGTGGAGACTAAACAACTTCTTTCTCCTTTGGCATTGGTTTTCCAGCCAATATTGAAAGTTCTTTCAGAGTTGAATATATTCCTCTAAAACACTTGAGATTTTGAATATACTTTCTTGTTTCTGCTAATCCACTATAGAATTTGCCTCTAAGAGTGTCTCTTATGCTTGGCTCAGACTTTTCATCCTTCAGCCTTGATATATAGTTAAGATGATCCCTTGTTAAATGATTCAGTTCTTTAGTGGATTTGTACCTTCAAGGCCCACATTTAGAAAAGTTTGAAAATAATTTTTGGCAGAATTTTTTAAAAGCGAATTTCAATAGCTTTTACACTAGTTGTCTACAAGAACTTGTATTGAATTATTGATGTTTTAGGATATGATGAAAAAATTTTCATGAATGAGACCTAAGTTTGGTTTGTCACTAACAATTCCTTCAACTTTGGCTATTCTGAATTTTGTGATATTGCTTACAAATTAAGATCTTATATTCTTCTAGCTGTGATGTGTAATTGTGAACAAAGAGTGTATCTATGTTATGGCTGTAGTATGGCTGAATTTTGTTCTATCTCAAACATTTTGCTGATTCTGGGTACATAAAGAATGTTTATATGTTGGTAAGCCACTAGTACTAGTAAAGGTCCTGTCATATGACACACATGTGCTTGGCAATGATCTTGCTCTGCAGACTGCTTAATAATTTTCATTATTTTTAATTAAAGTTGAAGAAGTGCAGACTCTAGCTGAAATTAAGGTAGGTTGTGTTGCCGGAATCTGGTAATTACTTTAATTGATCACAAGATAGTTTCCTTGATCACCAATTAGACCAAATTGCCGATCATGTTTCAAGACGTGAAGAAATGCCTAGGCTGATTTATGTAATAGTGTTTTCATTTCTAATCAGACATAAATATCATTTCCTTCCATAGCAATTGTATTTTATAAAAGTAGGGTTATGGACCCTCAAACACAAAGGTGATTCATAAACAATAGAGTTCTAATTCACCGAATTAGTAAAGGAAGTATTTAGAGGCTTAATGGAGATTGCATTGGGGAAATTACTTTGGAGTAGTTGGTGCTCATTTTCTGAGAGGGAGATGTTCTTTTTTAGTACATAATTAAAATAGTCTATAATCAAAATATAAAAGACAGCAGACTTAAAGAACTTATTTATATCAAAGAAAATTGCTTTGCATATAATTCAAGATTGCAAACATTGTGCAAGTAGTAAAGTCTTAGAAATCTTCAGTGGTATTGCATTTTTATATTCAGGGTGCTGCTAAATATTTTTCAGCTTTTTAACAGCCTTTTTTTGGGTTCTGTTTTTGTGATAGTTTCATAGTTTTGTGGTATTATTCACATTGACAAAAATAAATCAAAAGGAATTTTAAAGAGAATGAGAGCTCCAGAGAAGAGTTGATTTAAGGTTCATGGAAAAACTTTTTAATTGCTGATGGATTGGAGATTTCCAAATGACAAACTTCATTGGTCTGATTTACCATGATTGTAACACTAACATTCCTCAGAATGGCCATATGACTTAAAAAGTCATACTTCATCATACATTCATTGATTTGTTCTTAAAATGTTTGTAATTTTCCGCTGAGGAAAGACTGAAGCTATTATCAACCATTATATGTTCTTTGTTGACCATATGTGTGTTTGAAATGACTGGGGCGCAATAGATCATGGAGCATATACAAACTATGCTTTAAACTGGTACTAAAAATCCACCTCAACAGGTAGGCATATGTCAAGAAGTTACCATGAGCCAAAATATTTTAATATGAACCAGAATCATTTTGCAGTGGAGACTTCATTTGCATGTATTGTGAAATTCAGGGATTCAGGGTAGTCTTTTACTTCTAAGATAATGTACAATTATTCTTTTCAGGAACTTGATACTTTAATTTTGGCTACTCTTCAGCAGCTCTTAGGTCTTGTTTTCCTCTCTTCCCATTTTCAATTCTTCTTAAACAGCAGATTGTCTTCACTGTGTAATTTTTCACCATTCCTTGAGTGTACTTTCTGTTCAGCAAGGAGATTTTTCCCCTTTTGCTGAACTTGCTGTTTTAACATCTACCCCTTTATTTCTGACTCTTCCAATCCCTTTCAGGACAGTCAGAAGTCTGACTACTAAGATTCCAAGTACTTCATTTTCATTCATCTAAGTCCCATAAAAAGTTTTTTTTTTTTAAATTTGAAAACTATGTATTTTTGAGGATGCTTATCATTTGATGATTGTTTATGTTTCTACAGTTGGTTTGTACTACTAAAGGGGAAGGTGATTCACAGATAGCTTTCTCTTACTACATAAATTAATCGTTCTTTTCTGAAGAAAGTTTTAGGAGTGAATTCTTTTTTAATTATTGATACTTTTGTGATTATTGCTCAAGTCAAAATATTAACTGACTATTGAAGAGGACTCTTTTAAGCTAAGGAAAAACCCCAAATTTGAGATCCTACATCTGTTCATTTATTTTTTCATGTTGTATTTGTAATAGACCCTACCAATGGATAGTTGTAATTGTCTTTAAGTGTTCTGTATCATGGAATGGGCTGTTGAGTAAAGTCTTGCTTATGTTACCCTTCCTGTATTACCTTTGCCAAGACATTTTATTGTCTTAGTTAACCTTAGTTTGCTCATCTGTAAAATCAGAGGATTGGATTTAGATGACCGCTAAGCTTTCTTCCAGCTCTAAATACATGACCTCTAATCCTGAATCTGATTTATCAGTGTTTGGGAAACTAGAAAGATTCAAAACTTATTTTTCATAGTATTTTTTAAGGTCAAGAATGTTCAGGGAAAGAAAATATGACCTATGTTGGAAATGTATTTCCTGTGTATTTTCCTTTGAAATACCTGATTTTACCAATTGCCAATAAAATTATTTTTAGTGACCAATGTCTACACATCTACTAATGCTAATAATATAAGGAGAACAAGTTCTAGGAAATTGATCAATTGTCTTGTTAGTCTCTATACTCTTTGGGGGTCAAAGACAATATTGACCTTTTTACAGCTTCTTGTGCTTATGCTAATCTTTTAACGGTGAGTATGTAATTAGATTGGAAGTTGAACAGAGTTTAATTTTTCAAAGTGACATGAAGATAGAGCACTAAATATTTTAAATCATTGCAACTTCAGGTAACTAAAACAGTTGATTTCATTCTTTCCTCATGGCAAATGTCCTCCCTCTCAATAAATTTGAATTAAATCATATTATAAAAATAGTGGAGTGAATGTGTTTCCTCTTTTCTGGATATTACTTATTAAAATGGATTTAGTCAAAATTTCCTCTTTACCTAACATGGAAAACTTTCAGGACTTAAACTTAATAATAGAAATTAATGAGAAGACATTATTTTGAGATAATCTATCTTCCCAAATTATAAGGAATAAGTATTGAAATGTCATCTTCTTTGTCATTATCAATACGCATGTTTGCTCACATACAGTTAAGAAACATAAATGTGAAATCCCAAGAATACTACTAAATTATTTTTTTCTTCATGGGTACAATGAAGTGAAATATTTATTCATATGGATGTAAGAGGTACTTGCTATGGGAATTCTCTAACATGCCATCATATTCAAGTCTTACATATCTGGCTTTCAGACACAATAATGACGACAAACTTTAGTATTGTTTGTGTAACTCTTTAAATAAAAATTTTTGAAAGGAAGCCTTTTCTCTCAAGCCAAATTTATTCTTTTCTTAGCAAACATAATATATTTCTGCTTTTCATATTTTTTTCTGAGACAAAATCAGTTGCTTCTTTCTCTGTGTCCTCTATGATCATCACTGAAGTCCAACTCTCATCTTCTTGAATTTCTTCTGTACAAAGATTCTATTGCTTTTAAATAACTGCAGCCATGTATTGGCAGGAAGGACTCAATTAGGCAGTTAAGTGTCTTGAGCTAAGTAAACTCCTTTGTTTATGCATGGTTAAATTTTATTGTGAGGGTGGGGGATGGAGAGAGGTCCTTTACCTTTTTCTTAGAGAAAATATCTCTTAAAGTTAATATCTACTACATTTCCCAATGTAACTCCTCCATCTCTTTTCAGAAAGCATTTCCTTATAACAGAGTAATAAAGAAGGGGAAAAGTAAAGTTAATATATTGAAAAAAATCTGTCATTATATGAAAAGTATGACATGGAGTCAAACAAAGAGGGAAAAGTGCTTTCGTTGAAGCTAAGGTCAGATTTCTTTTGTAGCCTTCAGTTTCTTTTTATTATTATTACTGTTCTTTGCATATAGTTATATATCCAGCTTTTAGTAAAATGTCTATTATGTAGAGGGTGCTTAATAAATACTGTCTGAATATAGACATATTATGTATATTATTTTTCTTCTTCTATTTATTTCATTTCACATCAGTTCATATAAATTTTCCCAAGCTTCCTAGTAATTTTTAATATGGTACCTGGTACGCGGCAAGACCTTTGATAAATGCTTATTGATTTATTATTCAATGTTCTTAAAAGTATATGACATTTTATTGGATTTATATTACACATCTTGTTTAACAGTTCCCCAGTAGAAGATGGGCTTCTATTTTATTTTCAGTTTTTTTTTTCTGCCACAAAAAGTGGTACTATAAATATTTTGGTGTATATGGAGTTTTTTTGGCATTGACCTCTTTGGAAGGCATATGTATATTAGTGCAGTGTTGGTGTTAGGGAATATGTGGACATTTTGGTTATTTTCTTTACATAATTCCAATTGCTATTCTGAATAGGCAAATTACATTTACAACAATGTATAATTTTGTTTACCTTTTTTCATTATTTCTAACTTTCATCATATTTGATAGGGGTGAGATGAAACCTCAGAATTGTTTGGATATTCATTTCTTTTACTTTGGAGTATCCTTTCATATTATTATTAATTTTTGTAATTTTTCTTTTGAAAACTTTGAGAAATTTTAGTAATTGTTTTATTGGTGATTTTATGTTAATTTTTTCCTCCAATCAATAGCTTTCTTTCCTAAGAAATTAAAAAAATTGATTTTGTCTTTACACTGTCTAATTATCCACTTGTAATCTTCCCCTTATCTCCTATCAGAGAGCCATTCCTTGTGACAAATAATTTTTTCCTTTCTTCTTCTTGTAGCATTAATTTTGTTCATGCAGAAGCTTTCCAATTTCATAAAATCAAAATCATCTATCTTATCTTTGGAATTTCTTCTTTCTCTCATATAATTAAGAATTTACCCTCTATCCATAGCTGAACTAAAACACAGGTCATAAATCCATTTCGAGTTACATATTGTATGATATAAGGTGGCTGTTATTTAATTTCTGTCAGACTGCTTTTCATTTACCTCGCAAATTCTTTTCAGATAGAGAATTCTTTCCTTAATAATGTGTTTTTTGTTTTATTGAACTTTAGGCTTTTGAATCAGTTATTTCCTAATTCCTTGTCTATTACATTGATCTGCATTTTTTAAAACTTAAAAGCATGTCATACATACATCTAGTTTAAATTTTAAATTTATTTTAAACTTATAAAATAAAACAAGAATTTCCATAACATAGTAGAATTAAAAAAAAAGATAATTGCACATGAAACTTCATATATAACTTACTATTCCTTATTTATTTATTTATTCATTCATTCATTTATTTTGGCAAGGCAATTAAGGTTAAATGATTTGCCCAGAGTCACATAGTTATTATCTGTCAAATGTCTGAAGGTGATTTGAACTCGGGTTCTCCAGATTCCAGGGCTACCAGCTACCCCTTGTTCCTTTTAAATATATATAATACATATTTATTATATTACTATTATATTTTAATTATATTATCACATATATTACATGCTATGTATTATATAATTATAATTAAAACATTAATATGTTGCATATTCTATATAAACTATGAAATATATAATACATATAAAATATATAATACATTTTTTTCCTTACTACCAAGTCCTTCCTTATGGCTTCTTAACTTCAGTGGTTTCCTGTTGTCTCTATGATAAAACACAAACTTCCCTGTATAGTTTTTAAAGTCCTCTATAATCTGGCCCCATACTACCTTTCTAGTCTTATAGTATTTTACTGTCACTCCTGTACCCTTTGCATCTGGCCAAAGGGACTCTCACTATTCCTCTATGTGACAATGTACCTTCTATTTTGGGGCCTTTCCAGTGATTGTTTCTCATGTCTAGGATACAGTTTTTGGACCTTTTGCGTCAGAGTTACTCTTCTTTTTTTTTTTTTTTTTCAGTCTGTAACTTAGACATCATTTTCTGCATGCCTTCTCCCCCTCATCCTCCCTCGTCTATTTTTGTATTTTTTACTTAACTTATTGATTTTTTCTTTCTCTCTTTTGTTTTTCTTTACCTCTCAGTTAAATAGGTAGTTCAAATTCTTATCTTCCTCTATTCCTACTTCTTATGATTGTTAATTTGCTTTCTTTTTTTTTTAATTGCATCTTTTTCTAAGATTTTTTTTTGTTCCCTTCCTTAATTCTTTTCCAGTTGTTACTAAAATTGTATTCTCTGCTTTTTGTACTATACTTTCATTTTACAGTCTCATAGAATTTTGGGATCCTAAATGAATAAATGAAAAAGTATTAGTTGCTTACCACTTGTTAAGCATTGTGCTAAGAACTGGATATATAAAAAAGATTTGAGACCAAACTAGTAATATGATATCACCCTGTTGTAGAATTTATCCTATATCCTAATTATAGGACCTAGTTCTACCTTTTCCTCCCTCCCTCCCCCCCATGATGGTTCTCCTCAAAGATTATGCCATGCCATTCTTGCTTGGCTCCATGATATTTGAATTATTTATTTCTGGTTGCTTGCAATGATTTTTCCATGATCTGAAAGCTCTAGAAGTTCTGGAATTTGACCATAATATCCTGGGAGCTTTCATTTTGATATCTCTTTCAGGAAGCAATCAGTGGATTATTTCAATTTCTATTTTATTTTCTGGTTTTAGAATAATAGAATAATAATAAGAAAAATTGATAATTTCTTGAAAGATAATGTCTAAGGAATTTTTTTGAACATGGCTTTTGCGTAGTCTGTAGCAATTATTAAATTCTCTCTCCATGGTCTATTTTCTAAATCATTTGTTTATTCCAATGAGTATTCATGTTTTCTTCTATTTTTTCATTCTTTTGATTCTGTTTTATTGTTTCTTAATGTCTTACTTCCATTTATCCAATTTTAGATTTTAAGAAATTGTTTTTTTCAGGTAGTTTTTGTAACCTTTTCCATTTGGCCACTTCTACTTTTTAAAGAGTTCTTCTCTTCAATGAATTGGTCAGTTTTACTTTTTTGAGTAGTTCTCTTCAGTGGGTTTTTTGCTTCTTTTACCATTTGACCAATTTTGTTTTAAAAGGTGTTTTCTTTAGTATTTTTTTTTTTTTTTCTGTATGTGCCTCCATTCCCAAGCTATTGAGTCTTTTTTTTCATGATTTTCTTACTTTACTCTCTTTTCTTTTCCTAAATTTTTTTCTAGCTCTCTTCTTTGATTTTTAAAAATCCCTTTTGAGCTTTTTCTAGTATTTCTTTCTAGGCCTGAAGCCAATTAAAAAAAAAATTTTTTTTTTTTTTGACACTTCAGACTTAGCAGTATTGTATTGACTCTATCACCATAGTAATTTTTAGTGGTCAAGCTTTTTTTTTTTTTTTTTTTTTTTTTTGTTATTTGCTCAATTTTTTTCCAGTCTATTTCTTGACAGGATTAACCATCAAATTGGACTTTACTGTCATACTGAGGGAGTATACAGAACTTCATTTTTTTGTGTGTGTGTGTACCTGTTTTTATAGTAGCTTTGTGGGTCTATCAGTTTTTGGATCTTTTAAGATGGTATAATCTGAGGAGAGGTGTGGCCTAGGTTTTAAATATTCACACACTCTTGCACTCTTTTCTGTCCTGAAACAGCGACCAGAGTTTCTTGTGGCTGTAATGGTGGTGTAGTGTTCCTTCTCACCCTGGAGCAGAAATCCATAACTGTTCCCTGGATTTGTGTATGGATGATGGAACAATCTTGCACCCTGTGGTAGCAAAGGGACTCCTATAATCTCCTTTTGACTAATTGTTGTTTGATCCCATTACTATCCATGAATTGAGAGCTCTGGAAATTGCTGATTTCGTTGACCTCAAGATCTGTTACTGTATTGATGGGGCACTGCATGTGTTAGACTGGCCTTTCCTTCATTCTCTGGTGCCATAAACCTTTCCTGCTAATTTTCTAGGTCATTTTGACCTGGAAAATTGTTTTCCTCCATCCTTTTGTGGATTTTGTTGCCCCAGAATTCATCTTGAGGTGTAATTCTAAAATGTTATTTGGAGGGGAATTTGGGTAAGCTTGGGCTCTGCCTTTTCTCTTCCATCTTGGCTTTACTCTGAAGAGGTGAAATTCTTTTTTTTTTTTTTTTAATTAATTTTATAATTATAATTTTTTGACAGTACATATGCATGAGTAATTTTTTTTTACATTATCCCTTGTATTAATTTTTCCAAATTTTCCCCTCCCTCCCTTTACTCTCTCCCCTAGATGACAGGCAATCCCATACATTTTACATGTGTTACAGTATAACCTACATACAATATATGTGTGTAAATCCAATTTTCTTGTTGCACGGTAAGAATTGGATTCCGAAGGTATAAGTAACCTGGGTAGAAAGACAGTAGCGCAAACAGTTTACATTCAATTCCCAGTGCTCCTTCTCTGGGGTAGCTGTTTCTGTCCATCATTGATCAACTGGAAGTGAGTTGGATCTTCTCTATGTTGAAGATATCCACTTCCATCAGAATACATCCTCATACAGTATTGTTGAAGTGTATAGTGATCTTCTGGTTCTGCTCATTTCACTCAGCATCAGTTGATGTAAGTCTCTCCAAGCCTCTCTGTATTCATCCTGCTGGTCATTTCTTACAGAACAATAATATTCCATAACCTTCATATGCCATAATTTACCCAATCATTCTCCAATTGATGGACATCCATTCATTTTCCAATTTCTAGCCACTAAGAAAAGAGCTGCCACAAACATTTTGGCACACACAGGTCCCTTTCCCTTCTTTAGTATTTCTTTGGGATATAAGCCCAGTAGTAGCACTGCTGGATCAAAGGGTATGCACAGTGTGATAACTTTTTGGGCATGGTTCCAAATTGCTCTCCAGAATGGCCGGATTCTTTCACAACTCCACCAACAATGTATTAGTGTCCCAGTTTTCCCACATCCCCTCCAACATTCATCATTATTTGTTCCTGTCATCTTAGCCAATCTGACAGGTGTGTAGTGGTATCTCAGAGTTGTCTTAATTTGCATTTCTCTGATCAGTAGTGATTTGGAACACTCTTTCAAATGAGTGAATGTAGTTTCAATTTCATCATCTGAACATTGTTCATATCCTTTGACCATTTATCAATTGGAGAATGGTTTGATTTCTTATAAATTAGAGTCAGTTCTCTATATATTTTGGAAATGAGGCCTTTATCAGAATCTTTAAGTGTAAAAATATTTTCCCAATTTGTTACTTCCTTTCTAATCTTGTTTGCATTAGTTTTGTTTGTACAAAAGCTTTTTAATTTGATGTAATCAAAATCTTCTATTTTGTGATCAATAATGATCTCTAGTTCTCCTTTGGTCATAAATTCCTTCCTTCTCCACAGGTCTGAGAGGTAGACTATCCTCTGTTCCTCGTTCTTTATGCCTAAATCATGGACCCATTTTGATCTTATCTTATCTATGTGGTGTTAAGTGTGGGTCCATGCCTAGTTTCTGCCATACTAATTTCTAGTTTTCCCAACAGTTTTTTTCAAATAATGAATTTTTATCCCAAAAGTTGGGATCTTTGGGTTTGTCAAACCCTAGATTGCTATACTTGTACCCTATTTTGTCCTGTGGACCTAATCTGTTCCACTGATCGACTAGTCTATTTCTTAGCCAATACCAAATGGTTTTGGTGACTGCTGCTTTCTAATATAGTTTTAGATCAGATACAGCTAGGTCACTGTCATCTGACTTTTTTTTTCATTAATTCCCTTGAAATTCTCGACCTTTTATTCTTCCATATGAATTTTGTTGTTATTTTTTCTAGGTCATTAGAATAGTTTCTTGGGAGTCTGATTGGTATAGCACTAAATAAATAGATTAGTTTGGGGTGTATTGTCATCTTTATTATATTCGCTTGGCCTATCCAAGAGTACTTAATGTCTTTCCAATTATTTAAATCTGACTTTATTTTTGTGGCAAGTGTTTTGTAATTTTGCTCATATAATTCCTGACTTTTCTTTGGTAGATGGATTCCCAAATATTTTATACTCTCGACAGTTGTTTTGAATGGAATTTCTCTTTGTATCTTTTGCTGTTGCATTTTGTTGGTGATATATAAAAATGCTGAGGATTTATGTGGATTTATTTTGTATCCTGCCACTTTGCTGAAATTTTGAATTATTTCTAATAACTTTTTATTAGAATCTCTGGGGATCTCTAAGTATACCATCATATCATCTGCAAAGAGTGAAGAGGTAAAATTCTAATGGGAGAAAACATCACATTAAAGGAAGCTGAAAATGTAGTCAAGGGAGAGATATCCCCAAGGGGGCATTATAGAGAAAACAGAATTAGAAATGGTGCCATGAGAGGAATGAAAACATGTCTGGCTTTGGTGTTTTCTTTAAAATGGAGATGCTGGAACAAATCAGCCAATCAGAAGAAGAGACCACTGGGGCAAAGTATACTTCTGGTGTGAGAAGTGCAGGGTGAGAATGCACTTCCAAGGTGAGGAGGGTTTAGTGGCATAAGAGAGGTAGTTCAGAGAATCAGGATGGATACCTGGAGATGCAATGAAGAGGAATAAATGCTCATTAATTGAGAAACAAATTTTAAAATGATAAAAAGAAAGTTCTGCTTATATTATGGATCAGATAATTTATTTCATATTTTTTCCTTAATATTTGTATTTTTCTTTCCTATGCTTCTATTGATTGGTATATTTTTCAAGTTGAATATTCTGCTTGTGCCTCTCCCTTTTCTTCCTTCCCATTTCTTAAATGTTTCTCTTTTGTTGAATGTCTGTCTTTTATTACTGATGTCTAGGCTTAAGTTTTCTGAATGTTTCATTTTAAGGTATACTTAAGCTCCCTTGTTTTTCATACTGTACTGTTTCATTTGGTTTTGAAATTTCTCTTTGCTGAGAAATAATCTTATTCAAATTTCTTTTTCTTTATATTTGAAAGTTAGAATTTGTTGTCATTGAAAACTTTTAACTATTTCATGTTTTAGATTTTAAAACAATACATTTAGGACTCTAAATTTTGAGCAATATTCATTTCTAGTTTTTATTATAGATTTAGTTTCTCTTTTGAATCATGAATTTTTTTTTTTTTTTTTTTTTTTTTTTTTTTGCTCTGAACATACGATTTCATAAGGGTCTATATTTCATCAGACATTAGATCATTTTTATTTGTCTTAACATAATTGTTTAGAGAGTACTTAGAGGGGCAGCTAGATGGCATAGTGGATAGAACCCTGGAGTCTGGAGGACCTGAGTTCAAGTTTGAACACTCCCTAACTGTGTGACCCCAAGTCATTTAACCCCAATTGCCTCTCCAAAAAAAAAAAAAAAAAAGAGTACTAGAAATTTTTGAAAATTGAGTACTCATCTTTTTTTTTGAGGAGTTTTTCTCCTGAAGTCTTTTTCTGACTCCCTCCCTTTTGTTGATTGGTATATTCCCAATATTAAGCCACAAACTTATCTCAGCTCCTTCATACTTTGAAGGATTTAGAGTTTGATGGTCTAGCCTTAAATTGCCTTTTGAGGGACAAGACTGGCATTAGTTGAGTCTCTTTGGAGTGCCAGGATAGCTATACATGCTGACTTTCCATCACACTTTCTCTCTTGACTTTTTTTTTTTTTTTCCCCTTTTCATGTCACAGCTGAAATGTTATGTGTCATTTTTATAGGCTGTGGTAAGGGTGCATATACAAAGTGCCTACAGCCTAATAGGCTTTGGCCCTCTGCAAAGACAGCATATTTTTATTACTTTCCTTGCTTCTTCAGTGGTAGGGTAATATTGGTGTCTGGTTCTGTTGCCAGGTGAAAGTATTTTGGAAGAGTGTACAGCAATGAGAATCCAAAGAAGGGCCCAGAATTTGGGGTCTAGATGTTGGTGAGGAATACTGCTGATTGAGCAGTCACTTGAAGGATTAGAATGGAGTGCTTTTTTTCTTCATCCTAAGAATTCAGCTGTTATTGCTTTATGTCTGGTGCATAATTCTTTTTTTCTGGAAGGTGAAAGGGGGATGGAGAATGTGCCATTTTACTGAACATATTGTTAAAATGATTAAAGAAAAACTTTTAATCCTATCACAAAAGTATTATTTAGGGAGGTTCAGAGGTAAATGGGAAGAATTCTTTCACAACTTTCACATTTTGCATTTAAGTCTACTGAAAGGGCTTTAAAAAGTTTGTTTAGTTTAATAACTGATAACTAAAAAAAAATTCATGTAACTTACAGAAAAATAGTTCCTTTACATGTGTGACCAGGATGTAAACCTCCACAGTTACAGATTTAGACACAGCCATTAAAATCCCTCTGTCATTGTAGCTCCCATATCACCATAGCCCTGAGGAGATAACTTTTTTTGTATTTCTTTTAGGTTTTTGTGAAGATTCTGGTAATATCTTTTATTTGGTTAAATTTCAGTGCTTGAGAAAATATGAATAGTTACTCATTTTTGTCTCTTCTCAGGCTTTTGGATTTATGTCCCGAGTTGCACTACAAGCAGAAAAGATGAATCACCACCCTGAATGGTTCAACATATATAACAAGGTGAATTCATTGGTTTATTTTTTTTTTTATGATTGTAAATACATATTTTAAGCAATCAGTTTCTCTTGCATTCCTTTATTTTACCTTATATGAAAGGTACATTAGAAAGCATTTTCTGTTTTGATTCTTTTTTAGTGTGTTATTAGTTTTTAGTTTTAAGAGGATATGTACATATATATATGAGTGTATATTTGTGTGTGTATAAAATATGCATATGAAAATGTTTGTGTGTATATACATACACACAATAAATATGAAATTATTTCCAAGAATCCACATTCTGTTATGTCAGTAGAGAGAGATATATGTACTTTTTTACAGGTATTATCAATAACAATTAGATGACTTGATGAACAGAGTGCTATGCCTTAAGTTAGGAAGACTTGAGTGCAAATATCACCTCTAATACTTAACTTTGGGCAAGTTACTTAACTTGTCTCAGTTTCCTTACTTGTAAAATGGGGATAATTTGGATATTGTGAGGAAAAAATGCTTAGAATAATGCCTATCACATAGTAGTCACTAAGTACTAGCTCTTCTTTGCTGCTGCCACTTTCTCTTCCTCTTCCTTCTTCTCTTTCTTCAGAGGCTATAGATCATGTGTATTATTTCAATTTGCTAATATTTGTACTTGTTCCTTTATGTCATATTTTTCTTCTATTGGAATTAATCAAGTGTAGTCAAAATAGGTCCCATTGTTTAATGTCAATGTCTGATTTGCAGGCAATCATTTTTCTTAATTTATCTTGTTTCTTGTTAGCTAAATTTCTGAATAAGAGAGAAATTACATAATGTAATTGATTTTAATTACCACATAGAAGACACTTTATCTTAAATGACACATAGGGCTTACAATTAAAAGTAATTAAACTAAAAGCTGTTTGCTTTCCTTAATGGTGATTTCATCTTCAAAATCTTTCTTTTAAAATTTCCAAGGTGCTATGTTTCCCCTTTGGTAATCATTTTTATAAAATGAAAGAAAATTTAGCAATAGGTAGATTGTATAGAACATGAATAGGTATTTCCAAAGTGGCACAGTGGATTGAACACTGGGCTTGGAGTCAAGAAGAACTAAGTTCAAATTTATGCCTCAGTTTCCTCAACTGTAAAATGGGAATCACCTCATAGGGTTGTTGAAACAAATTAAATAATATTTATAAAGCACTTAGCAAAAGGCCTAGGCATATATGCTGAGTCACATATGGTCACCTAGAAGTTCATATGGAATGATCTGTTCATGATCTGTACAACTGATATTAATACTAGTATATATGTTTTGATGGAATCACTCATAACAGCCAAATATTAGGGTACTGTTTTCCTAGATGCTGCTACTAATAAATAAAATTTTATTTCATTTATTATCTAGTCTACAAGGAAGTGACTTTTTCTAGTCCCCTCTTTCTTTTTTCAGAGATGTGCTTTTAAATATATAAATAATTAAAATGCTACATTTTTATTTATCTCCCTCAGTGACCTAATTAAATTTAGAGGTCTAAAACCCTGGTTAAGTAACTACTTTTTTTTCTTTTTTTTCTCAAGAGGAAAAATTGAGACTGTGGCAACTAAACTGATTTTACATGTGCAAAAGTGTTTTAGCCCAACTCGGATGTTAGTAACAAGGTACACTTCACATTATAATAGAATTTCCTTATTTGGTTTTGCTGTGTTTAGGAACTACACTTACTTTCATATAATGAAAATATATAAAGTTCTTTTAAAAAAGCTTCTTTGTTCTTTAAATTATGTGAATATTTAATATTAGGTTACAATTTGTCTTACTGAAAGATAGTAAAGAGAGTTTTCTTTTTTCTTTAATAAGTTATTTTCTTTCCTTTAGGTCCAGATAACTCTCATTTCACATGACTGTGGTGGACTGACTAAGAGAGATGTAAAACTGGCTCAATTTATTGATAAAGCTGCTGCTTCTGTTTAATGTCTTGCAAACCACATGAAATTAATGCCAAAACCTTGACTACAAAGTATGTTGAAGGCAATTTACATGACCAATTAACTTCGAAATTTCTGATTTTACCTTGTACTAAAATGAAGACGTTTTACAATTTTAAGTATTAAAATGATTTGAACTTTTGTCTGTATCAGTTTCAATCATATTCATACTTAATAATGAAAAGTAAAAACCATGATCTTGAATAACAGAAATAACTTTTGGAATGCTCAAATTTTTATCTGGCAAATTGAGCATTAAAAACTCAAGCCAGAAGTTTGATTTTTGCAAATACATTGGTATGGTTGAGAATATTATAAAAATTTGAAAAAATTTATGAACTCTCAAAGTAAGTGTATTACTTTTAAATAATAATTTTAATAAAGTTGAAGATCTATCTTGAATGGAAATTATCCCCATCTAAATAATTAATGAGAAATATCTTCTATGATCGTAATATAATTTATCTTCATATTTGAAAATTTCTCTTATTAATCCCTTTATTGATGCTATCATTGAGATATCTTTTAAAAAATATCACTGTTAATACTTAAATTTACATAAAGAATCACAAAATCCTACATGATTATTTTGAATTGGCTTTTATATTTTATAAGTTATCTTAGTGTATTATCTTAGAAATGGTTTGTGATTAGAAAAGTGAGACTTGGTTTCAAGTCTCACCTTTAACCATACTGTCTTGGTGAAAAGAGGGAGAAAAGTATAAGTGGGGGAAAATAAGATGCAGAGAAATATTTAGTAGTCATAACTGAATGTGAATGGGATGAAGTGGATTAAAATCCAAAATCCTACAATATGTTGTTTACAAGAAATACATATGAAAAAGAGAGGTAGATAACTCATAGAAGTGAAAGAAGCGGGAATAGGAATATTGATCTCAGACAAAGCAAAAACAAAAATAGATCTAACTAAAAGATATAGAAGGGAACTTCATCTTGCTAAAGGGCATTATAATGATGAAGTAATATCAATATTAAACATATATACACATATGGTATATCATCTTACAGGAGAATTCTTAAAGGAGAAAGTTAAGTGAGTTACAAGAAGAAATACCCCTATACTAAGGGATATCTCAACTTTCTCTGGCAGAACTAGATAAATTTAACTGCAAAATAAACAAGAAAGAAGTTAAGGAGGTGACTAGAATTTTAGAAAAGTTAGATGATAGATCTCTTGTTGGAATACACAGGAGCCACCTGATAGTGGCTGCTGGAGATCCGCAGAATGGATCTCCTCTTGGGAGAGGATGATACAAAGAGACTGAGAGGCAGTTGCTGTTCTCTGACCTCTATGATTGAGAGACCTTTGCATTGTCTGATCTCTCTCCTCTTCCCTCTGCCTCCAATTTATCTTGTTCTCAATCTCTCGTTATCTCAAACCTGTGTCAGCAAAGGCTGCCCTGTAACTTGTTCAGATGTTATGATCCACAGCTGTGGAGGTTTTGGAGGAATTGACCATGTAGTATTCTGGTTAGCTTTCTGGAGGTCTCAGGACCACCAGCCTTGTTTTCAGTAGAATAATTACCACCAGAAGAGAAAAATCAGGGATAAAGAAGTCCAAAGTCTTTATTATCTTCTTCAGTCTGTTATTATCTCCTTTACCTGGGGCCTGGCTAGCTTTCTGGAGGCCCTTCTGAATGGGGTCTTGGTTTCAGTGAAGGAAATGCAGAAGGCAGAAGAGCCACCAGGAACTGGTCAAATCTTCTCTGTCTCTGACTGAGTTTGTCCCCAATTTATATACTCTTATTACAATTACATCATTACAGTATACTGAGTATAAGCCAATCATTATATCACTAGGGAACCATTATTTGTTGTAAGATTAAATCAGTCATACTGAACTAGAGAACTACTAATCACCATGCTAAACTAAAGAACCATTGTCTTATCAACTCCATTAAGTTAACACCTTGTTGTAGGATTAAATCAATCATACTGAGTTCCTGCCCTTTACATCTCCTGCTTTCTTTTGTTTTAGAACATGGGTGATCACACCCTCTCTGACTTCTCAGGGAGATGAGTACCCCAAAGGAGGTGATCATGCTCTTCCTGACTTCTCAGAAAGGGAGGTGAAAACACTGAAAAGGAGGTGATCATGCCCTCCCTGATGTCTCAGGAAGAGAGATGAAAACACCAAAGGGAAATGGGGAGTCAAATCAGATTTTGTTAGCGGGATTCTGAAGAGTCTCACTTGAAACAGATATACATAAATCCATCAACATGGGAGGTATTACACAAGCACATAGTAATATAACATAGGCTAGTAGTGATGTAACTAGCAACATGAATCAACATGAGGAATTACACATATCCATAAGTCTTAGAAATAGTCCAAAACCAATCTATTGTCCATTACTTCATGTGTCAGGGAATCCAATGATTCTTGCAGATTTTGAAGTCCTATAACAGCTTTATCATGTCTCAGGGAATCCAATGATTTCTGCTGGTTTTGAAGTTCTATAATAGTCTTAGCAACAATTTTTGATGTTCATGAGTCAATTGCCATACACATTGGGTCTTGGGACCAGTCTTGTTTTCAGCAGTATACTCGCTACAAGAATAGTCAGGAATAAGTCCAAAGTCTTTATTTTTCCTTCACAGTCTGTTATTATCTCCTTTACCTGGGGCCCGGCTAGCTTTCTGAAGGCCCTCTGGAATGGGTTTTAGTTTCAGTGGAGCAAAGCAGGAGGGCAAAAAGAGCCACCAGGAGCTGATCAAGTCTTCTCTCTAAGTGCAGGAGGGCAGGAGAGTCACTAGGAGGCTGGTCAAATCTTCTCTGTCTCTGGCTGAGTTTGTCCCTAGTTTATATACTCTATTACAATTACATCATTACAATATACTGAGTATAAACCAATCATTATATCACTAGGGAACCATTATTTGTTGTAAGATTAAATCAATTATACTGAGTTCCTGTCCTTTACAACCTCTAGAAAAAAATTGAATAGAAATAATAAGGAATATAACTTTTTCTCAGTAATACATGGCACCTATACAAAAATTGACTATATTGGGGCATAAAAACCTCACAATCAAATGGAGAAAGACAAATATTAAATGTATTCTTTTCAGATCATGGTACAATAAAAATTATATTTAGTAAAGGACCATGGAAAAAAAGGACCAAAAATTAATTGTAAATTAAATAATCCTAAAGAATAAGTGGGCCAAATAACAATTCATAGAAACAATAATTTATATCCAAGAGAATAACAGTAATGAGACAACATACCGAAACTTATGAGATATTGCCAAAGCAGTTTTTAGGGGAAATTTTATCTCTAGTTGCTGATATGAATAAAATAGTGAAAGATAAGATCCATGAATTGAATATGAAAGTAAAAAAGTTAGAAAAAGAACATATTAAAAACTTTTAATTAAATACCAAATCAGAAATTCTGAAAATCAAAGAGATTAATAAAATCAATAAAAAAGGAAAAAAATTAAAAATTTAAAAATTAATAAAATTGAGTTTATGAAAAAACGCAGCAAAATAGATGAACCTTCAGCTAATTTAATTAGAAAAAGGAAAGACATTACCATCAAAAATGAAAAAGGCGAATTTGCCACCAATGAAGAGGAAATTAAAGCAATAATTAGGAGCTATTTTGCCCAATTGTGTGCCAATAAATCTTTTTTTTTTTTTTTTTACTTAATAATTTTTTATTATATATATATATTTTATAATATTATCCCTTGTATTCATTTTTCCAAATTATCCCCCCCTCCTTCTATTCCCTCCCCCTGATGACAGGCAATCCCATACATTTTACATGTGTTACAATATAGTCTAGATACAATACATGTGTGTGAATATCATTTTCTTGTTGCACAATAAACATTAGATTCCGAAGGTACATGCAACCTGGGCAGACAGTATGCCAATAAATCTAATAATCTAATTGAAATAGATGAATACTTACAAAAATATATATTACCCAGATTCACAGAAGAGGAAATAAAATACTTAAATTATCCCATTTTTAGAAAAAGAAATTGAACAAGCTATTAATTTACTCCCTAAGAAAAAGTATCCATACCCAGATGTGAATTCTAGCAAACATTTATAATTCCAATGCCATATAAAGTATTTGGAAAGTCCTACATAGTAGGGGAAATTGAAATTTGTACTTAGTAGGGTAAAGCTAGTGTATTTGATTAATAGGGTGTTTCCTATATTCATTGCACCAGGGGAAATTTTATGCTAGATTCCATTTCAACTAAAATGCCTGCTATGATTTCCTCCTCTCCCCTCTTCCCTCCCAAAAAGGGAATCCCACCAAATTTCTTTTACAATACAAATATGGTGCTGACTCTAAACCTAAATATAGGTGCTGAGCCACAAGAAAGAAAATTACATACTAATTTCCCTAATGAGTATTGATGCAAAAATCTTCAACTAAAATATCAGCAAAAGGATAACACATGCTATCTATGTAACCCTGGGCAAGTCCCTAATAGTGCTCTAGTCAGAAGTATCAAACTCTTATTGGCAAAACTGGATTAAAATGTAAATGGGAAATGTTTAACAAAATAAAAATATATTAAAAATTAAATGATGCTAATTTGTGTTTTTCTATGTCACTATGTGACCAGTAGAAATCTATTTGAATTTGATACCACTACTCTAGACAACCTTCTAAGACTATAAGAAAATACCAACTTCCTTTGGCAGGAGTTATATCAATGAAATCATAGTTCTGGTGTGTATTGTCTTGGTATTGTCATATGCCATTTACAGAAAGTGGATTGTGGCATAAATGCATTTGTCAGTAGGTACATAAGCTTGAAATAACAGGATTAGCAGTCACAGTGGCTGACTTTCTGGCTCCCTTGGCTTACCGAGTTGTTTGAGCTATAATATATTGAATGTATTTACTATTTGAATGCTGTGGTTTACAAACCAAAGTTTTATATAAACTTAGCCCACATATTTTAAATTAAAAGCTAGATTACACTGTTTTGGCCAGGGATCAAATGCACTTCTTGTATACTTCCATAATGGAAGAAATAAAAAGGACTTTCTCCAATAATTTAGAAAAGGAATATTGCAATGACAGTGTTCTATTCAGTAAAACAGAATCACTTACACCAAAAACCTCAATTGATGTACAGATATAGTAGATCATGTCTCTAAAACACAGTAGCCCTTCATAGATTTCAGAATGGTTTTAATAGAAAAAGGATAACATTTTTGATCCTTTTTCATTTCTCTTATCCTCCTGTAAACATATTAATTCAGAAGAGATTCTGGAGAGATAGTAGATTAATTTTCCAGGCTTTCCAAGATTTCCTTCACAAACAGAAAATACAAAATGAATATAGAGCAGCAAAAATAAAGGGATAAAACAGTTTTCCTCCTAAGACAACTGAGAGGACCTCAGAAAAGACATCACCAGGGGCTGAAATTTGGCTAGGGAGAAGTGTATAGATTTCTCCAGGTATACTTTGTAGCTCAGCAATAGTAGTCCCTAGAGCAGTAGCAGATTAGCCCTAGCTCAAGAAATTTCACCTCTTGAATTTTCATCTCATACCCTCAGGAATTTTTACCTTATGAACTTTTTCCTAACAAACTTTCATCTAAGGAATAGCATATAGCTGTGTGAGGGACCTCCTTCCATTTGTAGAAGCCAAGCCTGACAGTTCTGACTAGAAGAGATTCTGAGCTGTGGCTCAGGTCAAGGAAAAGTGATGACACACCCAGTGAGTATGGTATTGCAGGGAGCAAGAACGTTTTTGGGATCCTAATTGTGTCCTAGGGGAGGAGAGGAAGGTTTGAGATCCCAGACAGAATTCAGAAAATAAAGGTAAGGAGAACTTGAGGCCTATAGCAATATTACTCACAATTTGGGATTAAAACTTGATAATAATAAACTGCCAAAAATAAAATAAAAACGAGTAAGTAAAGGAAAAAAACCTTAACCATATTTAGCTACTATGGTATAAAAGAAGATCTAGGTTCATATTCAGAAGAAGAAGAAACCATTTCCCCCCCAAAGAGTAACATTAAATGATCACAAGCCCAAAAAGAGTTCTTAGAAGAACTTAAAAAGGAATCCAAAAACCAAATAAAAGAGATGGAAAACTTAGGGGGGGAAAGTAATCTAAGAAAATTTTGAAAAGAAGTTGACCAATTGGAAAAAGATATAAAATTTTAAGAAAATAACTCATTGAAAACTAGGATTGGACAAGAAAAATTGAATGATATTATAAGACATTATAAGAAATAAAACTAGAAAAAAAAAGAAGAGAATCTGAAATATTTCATTAGATGAACAACTGATCTGTAGAACAGTTCAAAGAGAATGTAAGACTTGTACTATCTGAAAGTTATGATCAAAAAAAGAATATGGATACAATACTAAAAGAAAATTTCTTTTTTATATTTTAATTGTTTTTATTTACCAGATATATGCATGGGTAATTTTACAACATTGACAATTGCCAAACCTTTTGTTGTAATTTTTCGCTTTCTTCCTCACCCCCCCCCCCGATGGCAGGTTGACCAATACATGTTAAAAAATGTTAAGAGTATAAATTAAATACAATATATGTATACATGTTCAAACAGTTGTTTTGCTGTACAAAAAGAATCGGACTTTGAAATAGTGTACAATTAGCCTGTGAATGAAATCCAAAATGTAGGCAGACAAAATTAGAGGGATTGGGAATTCTATGTAGTGGTTCATAATCATCTTCTAGAGACTAAAAGAAATTATTAAGGAAAACTGACCTACAATTCTAGGACAAGACAGTAAAGTGGAAATAGAAAAAAAACTATCATTCACTATGTGAAAGAGATCCCAGGATGAAAGTTTGCAGGAATGTCTTAAGTTTCAAAACTTCCAGGTTAAAGAGAAAATATTATTAAAAAAACAAAAACAAAAACAAAACAAAACAAAAAAACCCCACACAATTTTTTTTAACCCCACCCAATTTAAGTACTGTGGAGATACACTCAGGATTTCACAAGACTTTTAACACTAAAAGATCGTAGGTTGGAATTATATTTTGAAGAACAAAAGAGCTAAGGTTGTGACCAAGAATAATTTACTCAGCAAAGTTAAGTATAATCCTGAATAAAAAGATATTAATATTTAACGAATAGGAAGACTTTAGGTATTTGTGATCAAAAAACCCAGAACTCATTGAAAAATTCAATATAAAAGATTCAGAAGAAATATAAAGAATACCAAGACTCATTAAAGTCAAACTATTTCTTACATATGAAAATGTTATCAGTATTCTTGAAACTGTCATCATTACTAGTATAGTTTAAAAAGGTTGGAGCTGAAAATTAAGACAACTCTGAGATACCATTACACACCTCTCAGATTGGCTAGGATGACAGGAAAAGATAATGATGAATGTTGGAAGGGATGTGGGAAAACTGGGACACTAATACATTGTTGGTGGAGTTGTGAATACATCCAGCCATTCTGGAGAGCAATTTGGAACTATTCTCAAAAAGTTATCCAACTGTGCATACCCTTTGATCTAGCAGTGTTACTACTAGGCTTATATCCCAAAAAGATCTTAAAGAAGGGAAAGGGACCTGTATGTGCAAGAATGTTTGTGGCAACCCTCTTTGTAGTGGCCAGAAACTGGAAATTGAATGGATGCCCATCAATTGGAGAATGGCTGAATAAATTGTGTTATATGAATGTTATGGAATGTTATTCTTCTGTGAAGAAATGACCAGCAGGATGATTTCAGAGAGGCTTGGAGAGACTTACATGAACTGATGCTGAGTGAAATGTGCAGGACTAGGAGATCGTTGTATACTTCAGCAACAATACTATATGATGATCAATTCTGATAGACTCTTCAACAATGAGATGAACCAAATCAGTTCCATTTGTTCAATAATGAATAGAACCAGCTACACCCAGTGAAAGAACTCTGGGAAATGAATGTGAGCCACAACATAGCATTTCCAATTGCTCTGGTTTTTGTCCGCTTACATTTTTGATTTCCTTCTCAGGTTAATTTTACCTTATTTCAAAGTCCGATTCTTCTTATGTAGCAAAATAATTGTATGGATATGTATACATATTTATATATGTATATGTATACATATTTAACATGTATTGGTCTACCTCCCATCTGGGGAGAGGGTGGGGGGAAGGAGGGGAAAAATTGGAAATGAAGGTTTTGCAAGGGTCAATGCTGAAAAATTATCCATGCATATATCTTGTAAATAAAAAGCTATTTTAAAAAAAGGTTGGGGCTGAGTTGTGTATGATGAGTTTGATTCTAAAAAATAAAATTGGATAGGAAAAGATAAAAAGGAACACCATCTCATAAAAACTGGGCATGAAAGGAAAAACTGATACAGAGGGGTGGAGGACTGGTAATGTTGGAACCTTACCATAATCTGACTTGAAGAAAAAACAAGGTATCCAGAAACATTTTGAGTAGGTAGAGAGGTGAGAAAACTGGGGGACAGAATGGGAGAGGGACTTTTAGGGGGCTGTATACATTGGCATTTGGGAAGATGGAAGGAAAGGATGGAGAAGAACTTTTGGAGAAGTGTTTGGATTGAAATTGGGAGGCTCTGAGGAGAGGGAGTGGGGAACTCTTGCAGGGGCAGGTAAAATGGGAAGTGGGAGAGCGGAGGGAGAACATAAAGTAATAGGGATAGGGTATAAAGAGAAGTTGAGAAAGACAATAATAAAAATAAGATGGTGTGAATTCCACAAATAGTCATTATAACTTTGAATGTGAATGGGATGTTTATAACAGTTCTCTTTGTGGTGGCAAAGAAGTGAATATTGCATGGATCCCCATCAACTGTTGTATGATTATGATGGAATACTATTGTACTATAAGAAATGATGAGCTTAGTGATTTTAGAAGTGCATGGAAAGACTTACATGAAATGATGAAGAGTGAAATGAGCAGAACCAAGAGAATATTATATACAATTATAGCACTATTGTTTTAAAAATGACTTTAAGCAATTAAGTCATTTCAATGATTATAAATACACAAATTAAAGTACATATGAAGAAGGATGTTATCTGCATCCAGAGAAAGAACTGATGAAAGAAATATATATATATATATATATATATATATATATATACATACACCCCTATTTAGGTCAACTGGTAGCTATTTCTAAGGTAGGATAGGAGAGAAAAGGAAAAAAAATTACATGATAATTTGTAAAGGGCTGAAACTCTGAGTAGGTGCACTGGAATCAGACAACTGAGCACTTAAGGCTAATTACTCATTGGACAAATACTCTATTAGCATAGGCTTGGAAAATGCCTCTTCTCACTATTCTGTGCTGGCTTGATCTTTTGGTGTATACAGATAATTGTAGGAGGTATTAGGGGGTGGAGTAAGACAAGCTAGAGTCACTTGGACGAGGTAGACAAGGAGAAGGGAGGTTGTGGAGAGCTTGTGTCCATTCCCTTCACTTCTCCCCCTAAAGACCACGAATAAAGACCAAGGCCTTTTGCTTATCCTGACTCTGGCTGATTCTAAGGCATCCAGGGTGCTAACCTGGATTTCATATTTAGTGCCCAACATGTGAACCAAGGACCTAATTTCACTGGATAAGTCTCTGGTGACCAGGAAATAGGGTGAGTATTTTAATAAACAGGGAACTTACTTTGTTAAGGGCTAAACCAGTAACCTTTTCTAGCTGAAATGGGGCAGATATTAGGAAAAGATTATCTCCCATCCCCAACTCCACTCCTACCCCTGCCCCAGGGGGCACTATAAAAAGCATACTCAAGTTGATCAAGGGACAAGGCTTAACTTGTAATTTGGGAGCAGATAGCTGGACCATTGGGTACATTAGAACACACATCCCCTTGGTTCTTTTTTTTTTTTTTTTTTTTTAATTTTAGGCTGGGGTTAAGTGACTTGCCCAGGGTCACACAGCTAGGAAGTGTTAAGTGTCTGAGGCCAGATTCGAACTCGGGTCTCCTGAATTCAAGGCTGGTGCTCTATCCACTGCACCACCTAGCTGCCCCCCATCCCCTTGGTTCTTAAAGGAAGATACAGGGGCAGATAATTGGAAACTAGTAGGAGATCAACTATGTGAATACTACAGTGATAAAGATCCTTATTCAATTCCCAAGGAAACATTCTACATATACAACATAATACATTTGGCCTTAAAGAATCCTGCAAGTTATAGAAAAAAGAAAAGTTTTAGGAACAGCCAGATGAGGAAGTGTGAGGAAAAAGAGGAAGACTTAAGAGGCAGATTAATGGCAATATCACCAGAAGGCATGAAAACTTAAGTGATGTTGAAGAGCGTGATGATTCTTGCTCTCACAAGGCAGCTTCAACTCCGCCTAAACCAGAGCAAGTCATTGACACGCCCCCATCAATTTCACCTTCCAGGATGGAGGAAGGAGTAGTAGTGGGAGGGGCAGTGATACTGCTAGCACCTCCTCCCCAGCAATCACCCCCCTCCTATGACTAGATTACAAAAGGCATTACTTAAAGCCATAGAAGAAGGGCAGGATACAGCTGATTTGAGAATAGAAATGTATCCTGTGATTCAATAGTTTAACTCTTCAGGTCAAGAAGGTAGAAGATACACTCCTTTTGATCTAGAAATCCTCAAAGACCTGAAAAAGGTTTGCACTCTTTATGGGGCTACATCATCTTATGTTAAGATGTTATTACAGAATTTGGTTTATGAAGTCTAAACTCCTAGGGACTGGAAATCTATAGCAAGGACATGCTTAGTACCTGGATAAAACTTGTTGTGGCTTTCTGAATATAGTGAGCTCTGTAGGATATAAACCCATGAAATAGTTAAAGTGGAGTTAATATTCCAGTTACCTATGACTAACTAACAGGTGTAGGTTCTTTTGTATATATTTCAGTATAGCTTAATTACCCCATAGCAGCATATGAGCAAATTGCTGCTGCTGCTATCAAAGCATGGGGTTTTATTCCAGTTCAAAATGACAAGGGAGAGGCCTTCACAAAAATAGCACAAGGGTCAAATTTCATACGAATTAATGGTGAAAATGCAGTAACAGACATTATGATAAGGCAACTTGCTAAAGAAAATGCTAATGAGGTTTATAGAAGAATTATACCAGGACTATGCAAGGATGCTCCTTTAGAGGAGATCATAAGATACTGTGCCACAGTGTTTTATAGCCAGGCTAAGATGCAGACTTCCTAAGATCCCAATATGGGAAGACAGGGTCCTTTTGGCAATAGACTTCCAGAGAGACTCATCAATGCTTTTAGTGTAGTAAAGTAGGGCATCTGAAAGCTCAATGTTGGCATAGAGACAGAGTGAGAAAACAGGGTGGGAGAACAAGACCCAAAACCCCATGTCCAAAATGCAACAGAGGCTTCTATTGAGCATCAGAATGTAGATTGATTCAGGGAAACAGGATGAGAGGACCAGCCCCAGAGCCCAAGGCAAAAAATACTTGGCAGCCAAAGCTACACCCAGAGAACCTTTTAAAGTTCAATACGCAGACATGAACCAATCAGCCAGGAAGCCATCTGATGGGAGAAAGGGATTACAATTGGGGAGAATAGAGTTGTATGCAGCTGGGACTACTGAGAGACTATCCTGGAGAGTCCTGGGACTACCCTGGAGAGGTGAAATCTCTTCTTCTCCAGCTTATGGATCCCTTGCCTCCAGGCACAGTAGGCTTGACCATTTCACCTCCTGAGAGTACTTACAAAATAGTATCTATCCATACAGTGATGTGGGAAACTGGGGAATGTGTAGATAATATTCCAGTCATTAATACAGGTAGACAATGTGTGACTTATCAACTAGGAGAAGTGGAAGCATCAGGTTTACTGATACAGACTTCTAATGGGCAATCTGGTGATAGTCACCCAGATTCTGACTCCAAGCAACAAAATCCAGGAATATACTGGACAGCAGCTGTGACAGCTGACCGACCTATGCTCACTATCTATATAAATGGCATACCATTAGAAGGATTGGTAGTCACAGGCGCAGATCGTACAGTCATTAGAGGTGCCAACTGGCCCAGTCACTGGCCAAAGATCAAGGCAGAGATCTACATGTTTGGCGTAGGAGGATCAATAGCAGCTGAAGTTAGTGCTACCCATTTGAGATGAACATTTGAAGGAGAAACAGGAGTTTTTATTCCTTTTATAGATGAAAAAAATCCCCATCAATCTGTGGGGAAGAGACATTTTACAACAATTAGAATTACAAATGAGTACTTCAGTTTTTTAGGCAGGGCTGCTGTTGAAAGCCTGCCTACACTTTCACTTATTCCTATCCAATGGAAAAGTGATACACCAGTGTGGATAGAACAGTGGCCCTTAGCCAAATATAAAATTCAGGCCTTATTAGATATAGTACAGGAGCAACTAGACCAAGGACACCTACAACCTTCTCTAAGTCCTTGGAATTCCCCAGTATTTGTTGTAAAAAAGAAATCTGGAAAATGGAGGATGTTGACTGATTTAAAAAAGGTAAATGAATAGATGGAAACTATGGGAACTCTTCAGCCTGGACTTCCATCTCCTACTCAATTGCCTAGAGAATGGCTTCTTTGGGTTATAGACATTAAGGATTGTTTTTATTCTATCTGTCTAGATAAGGAGGATATGAAAAGATTTGCCTTTTCAGTGCCCAGCATTAACTTAGCTGAGCCTTATAAAAGATATTAAAGGACAATTTTGCCAGAGGGAATGAAAAACAGCCCTACTGTGTGTCAAATGTATGTTGCTGTTGCTCTTACTCCAGTAAGAAAAATATTTCCAAAAGTAATGTTATTACATTACATGGATGATATATTTGGGTGTGCCCTGAGGAACAAATGTTAGAAGCATGTCTACAGAAGACCATAGAAACACTAAGGAACTACAAATTGCACATAGCTCCAGAAAAAATTCAAGGACATGCTCCTTTACAACATTTAGGATATGACGTATATCCTAAGGTGCTTACAGTACAAAAACTTTCCTTAAGAACAGAGAATTGGAGAATGGTTGGGCAAATTATGGTATATGAAGGTTATGGAATATTATTGCTCTGTAAGAAATGACCAGCAGGATGAATTCAGAAAGGTTTGGAGAGACTTACATCAACTGATGCTGAGTGAAATGAACAGAACCAGAAGATCGCTGCACACTTCAACAACAATGTGGTATGAAGATGTATTCTGATGGAAGTGGATATCTTCAATATAAAGAAGATCCAACTCACTTCCAGCTGATCAATGATGGACAGAAACAACTACACCCAGAGAAGGAACACTGGGAACTGAATGTAAATTATTACCACTACTGTCTATCTACCCAGGTTACTTATACTTTCGGAATCTAATACTTAACGTGCAACAAGAAAATTGGATTTACACACATATATTGTATCTACGTTATACTGTAACACATGTAAAATGTATGGGATTGCCTGTCATCTAGGGGAGGGAGTAGAAGGAGGGAGGGGAAAATTTGGAAAAATGAATACAAGGGATAATGTTATAAAAAAATTACTCATGCATATATTATAACTGTCAAAAATTTATAATTATAAAATTAAAAAAAAAGAACAGAGAAATCAAATACTTTAAATGACTTTCAGAAATTGATAGGAGATATCCAATGGATGCGTCCAGTTTTAGGCTTGATTACCTATCAATTGCAACCATTATATGACATTTTAAGGGGAAATAGTGCTCTAAACTCACCACGCCAGTTTACAAAAAAAGCTCAAGAGGCTTTGAGAGAAGTTGAATTGGCTTTATCCAATGTGGTTGAAAGAGTCACTCAAAAACCCTTGGAAATATCAGTTTTTGCTACACAAAAGGCACTTACAGCAGTTCTTCATCAAGGAGACAGTGTGACAGAGTGGGTGAACCTCCCAGCATAACCAGAACAAAGCCTTACTCCTTACCCAGTGCTTGGGGGTAGAATTTTATTAAAGGCCATTAAGCGAGCAGTATCTGGGATAAGACCTGACAAGTTATACTTTTATACTAATGCACAAATTAATGTGTGCTGTGAAACCATCCCGGAGTGGCAAATTTTATTAGCCACAGCTCCGAATTTTACACATGGATCTCCATTAAAGATAACCTGGCTATTATATAATTGGCGATGGATTCTTGAAGAAAAGGTTTCTAAAGTTCCTCTTAAAGGACCAACTATGTTTACAGATGCATCCAAACATAATATTTGTGCTATATACTCTCATGATAACTATAAAGAGAGTAGTCAGAACTCCTTTTCAGTCCACTCAGCAGAATGAATTGTATGCAATCATTCTAGCTCTTATTATCCAGGAGATATAAATATAATAGCTGATTCAGCCTATTCAGTAGGTATGGTACAAAGAATTGACACAGCCAAAATAAAATTTTGTAGCCTCCAATATATATATATATATATATATATATATATATATATATATATATATATATATATATATATATATATATATATATATATATATATATATATATATATATATATATATATATATATATATATATATATATATATATATATATATATATATATATATATATATCAGCTCTTTAAGGAACTTCAAGAGCAAGTGAGAAAGCATCCAGATTAAGATTTATATCTTGCATATCCACTCTCATTCAGGTCCTATTTTTGATGGTAATTCAAAGCAGATAGCCTTCTAACCATGTTGGCCAGTACTCCTTTATTTCAGGAAGCCCAAGAATCTCATTTTAAATATCATCAGTCTGCTCGAGCTTTATGTTTACAATTTGGAATAACAAGAGAGGAAGCTAGGAGCATAGTAAAAGCTTGTACAGCTTGCCTTCCTTTCCATGCTCCTACACTCCCTCCAGAGAAGAACCCTTGTGATTTGAGACCTAATGACATTTGGCAAATGGATGTGACCCATTATAAATCTTTTGGTCATCTGTCTTTTATCCATGTTGTGGTAGACACCTTTTCAGGATTCACTTTTGCAATACCAGAAGCAAAAGAGACATCCCAAGTGGTCACTGAATTCCTTATACAAGCATTTGCAATTATGGGTGTGCCACAAGAAATAAAAACAGATAATGGATCTGCATATACTTCTAAACATTTTGCACACTTTGGTGCACAGTATAAGATTTTACACACTACTGGCATACCCCTTAATCCTCAAGGACAGGCAATAGTAGAGAGGAGAAACAGAGACATTAAGATATTCCTACAAAAACAAAAGAAAGAGAAAGACACAGGTAACCTTAGAGAACCTCTAAATCTAGCTCTTTATACTATTAATTTCTTGATTTTTGACAAAGATGCATTGGCTCCGGCAGACAGGTTTTATAATCCACCAGAAGGGCAGTGTCCAGTGTGAGCAGCTCCACTATCTTTAGATAATTACCAGGTGATGTGGAAAGACCCAGAAAGTGGTGAATGAAAGGGAACAGATAGGTTAACTGCTTGGAGGAGAGAGGATTTGCTTGTATTTCTGTAGATGGAGAAGGAATCAGATGGGTGCCAATGAGCCATATTTGCCATCAGAGAGAGACAGAGCAGACCCTTGAAATGAAGGAGAAGACCCAAGGAACATTGGGTGGTTCCATCGCTGATTGTGTCTACCACTGAAAGAGCATGGCAGTTATGGCGTTTGACTCATGGACATCAAAAATTGTTGGACTTCAAAACCCTCAGGAATCATTGGAATCCCTGAGACATGAAAAGATTGTTGTAGGACTTGAAAACCTTCAGGATTCATTGGATTCTCTGAGATATGATAAGACTGTTGCAGAACTTCAAAATCTGAAGGAATCATTCTATTCCCTAACATATAAAAAGACTGTTGCAGGACTTCAAAAACTTGCAGGGATCATTGGATTCCCTGACATGTGAAGCAATGGACAATAGATTGGTTTTGAACTATCTTTTGGCTGCTGAAGGAGATGTGTGTGTGATTATTATTTGCATATCCTCCTTCTAGGACTTCTGGAAATCTTTTACAACACCATGTTGATTTATGTTGTTTGTTACATCACGACTTGCATGTACAATTCATGTTTGTTACAGCACATTGAGCCTCCACTGGCTGTGGGGAGAGTCATCACTAATAACCTGTGCGTTATTGCTATGTGCTTGGTAATACCTCCCATGCTGATGGATTTGTGCATACCTGTGTATAAGACCCTTCAGCCCAGAAACCCACTAGCAGTATCTGGCTTGACTCCCCACTTCCCTCTGGTGTTTCTTATCTTCTTTTCTGAGAAGTCAAGGAGGGCATGATCATCTCCTTTTTAGTGCTTTCACCTGACTTCTTGCATGATCAGCTATGTTCTAAAACAAAAGAAAGCGGGATATGTAAAGGGTTGAAACTCTGAGTAGGTGAACTGGAATCGGATAACGAACAGTTAAGGCTAATTACCAATTGGACAATACTCTATTAGCATATGCTTGGAAAAATGGCTCTTCCCACTATTCTGTGCTGGCTCCATCTTTTGGTGTACACAGAGGGATTGGGGGTGGAGTAAGATAAGCCAGAGTCACTTTTGCAGGTGGACAAGAAGGGAGGTCATAAAGAGGTTGTGTCCATTCCTTTCACTTCTCCCCCTAAAAACCAAGAACAAAGACCAAGGACTTTTGCTTATCTTGACTCTGGTTGATCCTAAGGTGGACTCACAATAACTTTATTACAAATTTAAAAGGAATAGCAAGTTGTACATAATAGACTTGCAGTTTCATGTGCAATCATTTTTTTTTTTTAGTATGTTATGGAAATGCTTATTTTATTCTATAAATTAAAAACTAAATTTGAAAAATAAATAGAATTGAGAATGAGAACTTGAGAAATAAATTATTTTCTAAAAATGTTCTGCTTTAGGAAAGCTTTGAGTAAATCCAATAAACACAATTTTAAAAATTTATATAGCTTTGTATTTACAAAAATAGTAATTTAAAAAAAAAAAAGTAATTTTTTCCAGCATTGACAATTGCCAAACCTTTTGTTGTAATTTTTCCCCTCCTTCCCCCTACTCTTTCCCCCAGATGGCAGGTAGACCAATACATTAAACACAATTTTTTGTACTTTACATTTTTCTTTAATATTTTGCAATTTAGTAAATTAAAATTTTAAAAATTAAGCACCTAACAATCATCCTTTTGATTCCTTCTGAAAAATAATATAATGAATAGTAAATAAAAAATTTAGACTGTATATACATCAGTATTTGTCTATGACATAAAAAGTATAATAATCCAGTAAAAGAAAATAGTTCTTTGCCTTTTGGTTAAAAGAAATCAAAACAATTATATACTGCTACAATAATAAATTTTTTTCATCTTCATTTATATTCTTTCCATGTATCATCTCATGTCTAATGAGATGTGCTCATGTATATTTTTCTGCTGAACCTACCTAAATAGAGTTCTCCATCTTTAAGTTTTCTTAAAAGATTGTCTTTAACTACCTAATTTTTAGTTTGAATAACCTTCTTCTTAGACTAAGATGCAGTACTATATATCTTTTACTTTTTCTGGGCCAGATGCTGGCACATGAATTTTGAAAATTCACTAGCTCTAGCTGCTTCAAAAGCAGAGGATATGTTCTCAAAAGGCAATATTATATCACTACAATCTGTTACACTTGGGTATTTTTTATAATTTTTCATTTTAAGATACAGATTGAACTTTATGACTTTCAGCTAATATGATAACTGCAAAGATGTATGTGCTACAGTGTATTTGATTTTAATATTCTCTTTTTTGTTCAATGCTGATAAGTTAGAAATCTTTGTGAAGTGACTTGACCTTCAGAGAGACTGTTTGATTCTATCTTCCTGCTATTATAGATTTCTGAATATATAGAGAATATATACTATATAGGCTACACATTCCAAATATATATATATATATATATTTCTCATTTCTGAATGCTCTAGGTAGTGTCAATTTCTCCTGGTATTTCTATTTCTTCTTGTCAATTTCCTTTTTTTTTTTTTTTTTTTTAATACTTTCATGTTAGAATATCCTCATTGTAGAAATTTGAAAACCAAATTCAATTCTGCTTTTCCTTTCAAAATAGGAAGTTATTTTGGACTAAAAAGATTTTTCTCTGCCATTCCCTATATTACCGTCAAACACACACCTGTTTTCTTTCCTACTGGTACTTGAAAGATTTTTTTTACATTTATAAATTTATCTTTAAAAAATACATCAGCCATATCTTAGCTCTCTTCTTCCTTCTCCTCTGACACTTCTACTTAGTTTATCCTTTAAATTAAAGGAACTAGTCCTGTTTTAAAGTAAACCAAAGTTTGGAATTACTCCAGGAAGAGGCTGCAATTGTTTTGTTCAAATTTATAGGAAGTCAAGTAACTCTTCCATGGGTTGTCTTTCCCTCCCCCCCCCCCCCATTAAACATTTAATTTTTTTCTAATTACACATAAAACAAATTTTAATTTTCTTAAAAAAATTTTTGAATTCCAAATTTTCTCCCTACCTGTCTCCCTTCTTTGCTAATTGAGAAGACAAGTAATTTGATATAGGTTATACTTGTGAACGAGATGAGGTGAGATCTTTCAAGACAGTTGTAAAAATCGAGTAAGGCTTCATCTACTTCAGAGTTTAAGTAGGCCTGAAGGACTTTGAGGATAGAGTCAAAGGCATACTTGAGTCCCCTTGCTGCTATCCTCCCATGACATAATTTCCTCCCTATTTCAGTCAAGTATGGGCAACTATGTACTTATTGGTCAAGTTCAATTTCTTGGGTAGATCTCGAGTTTAGAATGTGAGACTCTCAGCCAATGAGGATGAGGGTCAGTGGTGGGAGGGGATATTTTTGTTATGGATTAAAGGTACTAGTCCTGCCCCAGAAGGTGCTTCCTCCCTTCTATTGTCTGCTCCAGGGTGGGACACCCTTCTCTCTAGAATGTATAATAAACTTTGCTTTGCTTCTAGAGATCTCTCCAGCTTTTTTATTAAATGGTGACCCCTCACCATTTCTATATCACACACTTGTGTAGTCATGCAAAACCTATTTCTGTCTAAATTTTGTTGTGAGGGAAAATAGACCAAAAAGTCCAAATAAAAACAAAGTAAAAAAAAAAAAAGTATACTTTGTTTTATATTCAGATTTCCATTGGTTTTTTCTCTGGAGATAGATAAATTTTTTTTCATCATTAAGTTCTTTGTGATTATCTTAGATCATTATATTATTGGGAGTAGCTAAGCCATTTGCAGCTGCTCATTGTCCATTATTGCTTTGTATAATGCTGTTCTAGTTTTTACTTTTGTTTTTGCATTATTTTATGTAAGTCTTTCCAGATTTTTCTGAGAAGCCTCCTGCTCATCATTTCTTATAGCACAATAACACCCCACCACAATCATATACTGTAATGTTCTTAGTTCAGTTTTCTGGAGGTCTTGGAAGCAGCTTTCCTTTCAGTTCAGTAATCACCACAAGTATAGCCAGGTGCTAAAGTCCAAAAGTCTTTATTGTCTCCTTCAAAGTCTTATCTCCTTTCCTGGAGCTTTTGCTAACTTTCTTGGAGGCCTTCTGGAGTCTTGGTTTCAGTGGAGAAGCAAAGAACCCTGCCACCACGCTGGTGTGAGATGGAGTGAATGAATCTTGTCCAGTCCTTGCTGGGTGTTATATACTCCATAGGTGTGAATCTTGTGGAACTATATTAAGTACTAAGTACATGTACTGAATTAGAGAACTATTAAGCACCATGCTAAACTAGATAACCATTATATTTATCAATTCCACTGACTTAACACCTTATAAGAATCCTTATTTCAAGTTCTGAGTTCTGGAGCATAACAATATACTACAACTTGTTCAAACCATTTCCCATTTAATAGGCATCCCTCAATTTCTAATTCTTTGCTACCACCAAAAGGAGTTGCTATAAATATTTTTTGTACAAATAGATGTTATTACTTTTAAAAAAATTTTCTTTGGGATACAGACTCACTAGTGGTATTGCTGGGTCAAAGAAAAGGTATCCACAGCTTTATAGCCCTTTGGACATAGTTCCAAATTGCTCTCCAGAATGGTTGAATCAATTCACAATTCCACCAACACTGCTTTAGTGTCTCAATTTTCCTACTTTCCCTCCAATAATTGTCATTTGTTTTTTCTGTCATTTTAGCCAATCTGATAGATGAATACTGATTTAGAGTGTTTTTTTTTTTCACATGATTATAGACAGCTTTGATTTGTCTGAAAATTTCCTTTTCATATCCTTTGACCATTTCTCAATTGGAGAATGATTTTTTTTATACATTTCACTCATCTCTTTATATATTTGAAAAATAACCCCTTTATTAGAAAAAAAAACTTGCTATAAATTTCTTACTACAGTTATGAGTACTTTGTATTTCCCTCCATTCTATTTTCCCTTATTTATCTTTCTCCTTTCATCCTGTCCCTCCTCAATCCACCCTCCCTTCTATCAGCAATGCACATTTCTCTTATTTCTACCTTTTACTTCCCAGTAGGATAAAATAGATTTCTATGCCCAACTGAATATATATGTTTTTCCTCCTGGAGCCAATTCTGATGAGAGGAAGTGTTAAGGACCTTGCCCAAGTACACTGTGAGGAGCAGGTTAGTTCTCTGAGAGCCTCCACACTGTGAACATCTGAAGGAGTTGCAAACCAGCCTTTACTGACACAGGTGTTGTTTGTGGATTGGGAAAATAAATTGGAGGCAGAAGGAAGAGGAGAGAGGTCAGACAAAGCAACAGTCTCTTAGTAAGGAGGTCAGAGAACAGCAACTGCCTCTCATCCTCTCACAAGAAGACAAGAAAAGGTCTACCATAAAGCAAAGTTACATATTGTGTTCCCAACAAGGAAGATCCAAGTGCTGCCTTCTCCCTCCCCCTTCCCCCCCTACATTTTCCCCTCCATTTCTCTTTTACACTTCTTTTATGGAATATCATTTATTTCATTCTATTGCCTCTTCCCTCTTTTTCACCCATGGATTATCTAAAAGAAAATTTAATTCTTCAAAAGGTGAAGGAAATGTTAAGAGGAACTGCTATACTGAACCTGGTTCTGGCCAATAGGAAAAAAACTGGTTGCTGATGTAAAAAAATCAGCAGCCTTATGAGAAAATGACCACTAGTCTTAGAATTTTTGATAAATATTAAAGCTAGGCATAGTCTGATATACATATATATATATATATATATATATATATATTTTTTTTTTTCCTTTTTCTTTTTTGCTGAGGCAATTGGAGTTAGGTGATTTGGACAGAGTGATTTTCTCAGAGTCACCAAAAAATCAGTAAAGAAAAATCTCCTTAAAAGTAAAATTGATTAAATGCAAAAGAAGGTACAAAAGCTCACTGAAGAAAATTATTCTTTAAAAATAGAATTGAGTATATGATAGCAAATGATTTCATGAGAAATCAAGAAGCAATAAAACAAAAACAAAAGAATGAAAATAAAAGAAAACATAAATTATCTCATTGGAAAAACAACCTCAAAAATAGATCAGGAGAGATGATTTTACAATTATCTGAAAAGCCATGAACAAAAAAAGAGCCTAGATATCAACTTTCAAGAAATTATCATGGAGAACTATCCTGATATTCTAGAACCAGAAAGCAAAATAGAATTTGAAAGAATGCCTCAGGCATTTTCTGAAAGAGAAGTCCCAGTAATATTATAACAAAATTCCTGAGCTCCCAAGTTAAGGAGAGAATATTTTAAGCAGCTAGAGAGAAACAATTCAAGTATTATGGAGACACAGACAGGATAACATAAGATTTAGCATTACATTAAGGGACTGGAGGGCTTGGAATATGATATTCCAGAGGGCTAGGATTCCAATTAAGAATCATCTATTCAGCAAAACTGAGTATAATCCTTTAGGGAAAAATGGATATTCAATGGAATAGAGGACTTTCAAGCATTCTTGATGAAAAGACCAAAGCTGAATAGAAATTTTGACTTCAAAATACAAGACTAAAGAGAAGTGCAGAAAGGTAAACAGGAAAGGGAAATTATAAGGGATTTAAGATTAAACAATTCAGATTCCTATATGAGAAAATGACATTTGTAACTCATAAAAAGCTTAGGGCAGTTATAAGGAAGATATATATACATATATATATATATAAATATATATATGTATATATATCTTAATTAGATCTAGAAATCTATCTTATCCTACTGTGTTAAGGACCATGCCAAAGTGAAGGGGCAGGTCAATTCTCTGAAAGCCTCCATAACTGTGGATCATAAAATCTGAATGAGTTGCAAAGCAGCCTTTACTGACACAGGTGTTGCTTGTGGATTGGGAATGAAATAAATTGGAGGCAGAGGAAAGGAAGAGGAGAGAGGTCAGACAATACAATTGCCTCTCAGTCCAGAGGTCAGAGAATAGCAACTGTCTCTCAGTCTCCTTCATCATCATCATCATCCTCTCACATGAAGAGATCCATTCTACAGGTCTGAGTTAGACCTCCAGCAACCACTGGCAGATGGCTCCCATATCATAATACTACTGGAAAATAGGAAGAGAAGGGGATAAGAGAAAGGGGTGTGTGAGATAGAAGGGACAGCAAATTGGGGGAGGTGATAGAAGCAAAGCACTTTCAAGGAGAGAAGGATGAAAGTCTTTCCTTCAGAAAATATAATAAACAGGAGGGGAAAATAGGATAGTAGAAAATAGCAATCATAATTGTGAGAGAAAACCTGAAGAAGTTTCTCTGATAAAGGTCTCATTTCTCAAATATATAGATGACTTAGTCAAATTAACAAAAATAAGAACCTTTCCCCAACTGATTAATGATCAAAAGATATGAAGTCAGTTTTTAGATGACATAATTAGACATATGAAAAAAATGCTTTAAATCACTATTGATTGGAACACTATCTCAGACCTCTTAGATTAGTTATTAGAACAGAAAAGGAAAACAATAAATGTTAAAGGGGATCTGGGGAAAATTGAGACATCACATTGAGATGTGAATCGGTCCAATCATTTTGGAAAGCAATTTGGAATTATGTCCCCAAACTTATTGAATTGTGCAAGTCCTTTGACTTAGTAATACTGCTACAGGTTTATGCCTGAATGAGATCAAAGAAAGAGGAAAAGAACATATATGTACAAAAATATTTATAACAATTCTTTCTGAAGTATTGAATTGGAAGTATTGATTGGAAATCAAGGAATACTCATTAATTGGGGAATGGCCAAACAAATCACATGAATGTGATGAAATGCTATTGCTCTGAAAGAAATGATGAAGGGATGATTTCAGGAAACCCTAAAAAGGCTTAAATGTACTGATTCAAAATTAAATGAACAGAAGGAGAACATTTTATTCCATAACAACATAGTGAAGAGACTCAAAAAGCTCTGAAAGACTTAGGAACTCTGATCAAAACAATGACCCATCATAATTTCAAAGAGCTCATGATGAAACATGTTTTCCATCTCCAGATAGAGAATTGATGGGCTCAGAGTTCAGATTAAAACATTTTTTCCTCCTCTCTCTTTCTCTGCATGATCATATATAATTGAAATGGGCTTTTTTCTTGTCTTCTCATTAGTTGGGGGAGGGAAAGGAAGGAGAGGATTTGTAACTTAAAATAACAGTAAATGAAATTTGAGATTCCTCCCAAAATGTAATTTTTGGTTCTTCCTTTTCCACCTCAAATTAATCCTGGACACTGTATTTCAAGAAATCATAACTGAAAACTTCCCTGATCTACTAGAAGCAGAAGGCAAAATTCAAGCCGAAAGAATCCACAGATCATTTTCTGAAAGCAAGTCCAAAAAGTGTCCGAGAAAGCAGTTCAAGTACCAAGCCAATATCACAATAAAATTTTTCAATCTGTCCTATAAATGAAGGGATCTTGGGATACAACTTTGCAATTCAATATTTTAAAAGGCAAAAAAAAATAAGCTTATGATCAGTAATAATCTTATAAAATTGAGTAATTCTATAGGGGGAAAAGTGGCTCTTAACTGGAATAAAACTGCCAAGAATTTTTTGATGAATAGATCAAATGTTAAGTAGGAATTCTGGGATGTAAACACATAAAGTGAAACTTAGGTAAATTCATCTGAATAATTGGAAGTCATATATTATTGTGAAAACATTCTAATAAAGAGAGAGGAAACAATTGTCTCTTCAGAATGTCAACAAGCAATCACAACTTCATAAAACTTAGTGAAAACTTAGGTTTATTACCAAAAAAAACTGAACTTGTGTGTGGAACCCTAAGTCAAGGCAAAGAGTTCGCAATCCAAACAAAAGTTTGAATATTTATGAAATTGTGACAAAGAGAGGAGGAGAAACAGAAAACTCCACTTATATGGGAGTGATTAGGGAGGAAAATTCATGAGTAATTAAAAATTTCCCTTGGAAATTGCCAGACTATGAAAATGTGATAGTCTGCTTATCTACAAAGGTCTTAGTTGCACAAGCAGTCTAGTCTAGTGCAGACCTGTTTTGACTCCCAAGGACACATGGGGAGTCCAGCTTGGGAGCATAAACAAGTTATGTCAGTTCAGGGTCTTCTGCATATCCCAGGTCCAATGTTTCTGGAAAATATGGCAATTCAAAAAGACAAGTTCAGGGGACCCCTTAACATTCCTTAACAAGAATATTTTAATATCTTTAGAGGATAGTAAAGAAGTTAAATAAGAAAAAGATTTTAAGAGGAAGAGAAAGGAAGGTAAAAGGAGGACTACATTAGTGTAAATAAGGTGATAGAACTTATTGCTCATAATTAGGTCTGTATGAGAATATAGAAACATGGAAAAAGGAGCAGGAGTGAGACTCAGATGAACCTCATTCATATGAGATGGTCAAAGAGGGATTGAGCACAAATACAGATTGGTATAGAAATACATTAATCTTAAAAAGGGGACAAAGAGGTATGGACAGAAGAGCTGAAGATAATATTGGAGAAAGAATAGTTACAAATAAAACAAACTTTCCAGTCTTAAAAGGGGGAAATAAAGACAACTAGAATTTAAGGGTAGTGGTGGTATCCATCAATTGGGGAATAGTTGAACAAATTATGGTGTGTGTGTGTGTGTGTGTGTGTGTGTGTGTGTGTGTGTGTAATGAAATATTACTATTCAATAAGAAATGACAAGAAACTATCGCAAAGAATCCTGGTTCTATGAACTATTGTAGGATGATGTGAGCAGAACTCATTTTAGGAGTCATATTTTTCGTAAATTGAGTTTAATTTATAAGATCTATTCTTCAATTGATAAAAAAAAGTCAAAGGATATGAATAGCCGTTTTCAGAAGGAAAACATTTATACCTTTCACATGATCATCTATTAGAGTAAAAAGAGGCTTTAAAGTCTACCAAATCCAACCTCTTAATTATATGTATGAGATATAGAAAAGTTAAATTATTTGCTCAGGGTTATGTAACTAATAAGTGTCTAAGGCAGGATTAAAAGTCAGGTCTTCTTGATTCTAAAGTCAATTCTACCCACTTTATCCCAATCTAACCAATTTATTGGTATTATAAGGGCAGGACACAAACATGGACCTATTGAGTCTCTATGGAATCAAAATAACCGAATTTGAGGTAGTCTGAATATCACTATGGAAAAATTAATGTTAGGATATTAGGTTGAAATGTTGGCCTTCTCATTTTTCAGTTCATGGTACTTTCTGTGACTGCTTTTTCCTGTTACTGATGTTTATCAAGATTGGTTCTACAATCCTGGTGGATGCCACTCTACATGGAGTCTGTGAATTTCCTCCCAAGAGAAATAGTCTTTTTTATGTTAATATTTTAAACAAAGTCCCATACCTCCCCCCCCCTTTTTTTTTTTTGCATAAAAAGTCCTCATAAAAAGTGTTTTAGATTAGGACTTCTTAAACTTTTCCCATTCTCAACCCCTTTTTTCCTGAGAAATTTTTACATGATCTTGGGCATATAGGTATATAAAATAGATATACAATCAAACATTTCCTTTTAATAAATCATAATTTTGTGATCCCAACACTCAGTTATGGAACCCCATATGAGTTCACAACTCAAAGAGTTTTAAAAGCTGGGTTTTTGAAATTGGCCACAGGATGATTATGGCATTGTTTAAAAGTGATTGTATTTTCCCTATCTGAAGAGGCTAGAAGCTTACTTGTTGATGTAATAGAGCTTTATCCTTAGGTATAAGTTGAACCAGAGTCCCTCTGAGGGGATCTGATATTTAGTAATTAAAATTTTCACCTTGTGATGACATTCTTATCACACTTGCACTGGTCTCTGGTTTCACTGAAATGAATTCTTGAAAAGCTTATATTTTGAGGAGATTGAGAGAATATGATTCAGACATATTAGAATATCTTGGAAATTATCTCATAAAGAGAAGATTCCCATCCTGAACATTCCTTTGCTGTTCTTTTGGACCACACTGGCTCCTTAGAGAAGTCCCAAGTTGAAATTAGGAAGTTGGAAAGTTGATATGGATCGTTTACCTGTGTTTTTCTCCCAAGAGCATGTCAAAGAGATTTCTAGTTCAGTTTTAAATCTGAGTTCTACTGGGATTTGGTCAAAAATTGTAAATTTCAGGTAACTTTCTATGTCTCTACCATTCATATTTTAAGAAATTTATTTGTTCAAATTGATTTGAAATCACTGCTTGCCCGACCAGTGAAGCTTGATTTACTTTTGCTGACTATCTTGATGTTTAACAGATTAAAATGTGTGATTTCCAAACCTGGTCATTATGTGTCTGTGTGAGGGTTAATGTAAAATTATATTCCTAGGCTAAATATGTCATAACAGATTTTGATTCAATTTAAAATCCAGCCACATTTTAAAAAATATATAGTCAAAACAACTAAGTAATCGACTTTGTCTTGGTCAAGTTAATAATTTAAAAGTTTATTTTTGGAGAAGTTGCAACAGACCATGGTAAACAGATTTCATCTCAGCTTAGGTTAAAATTAAAGCCAAGCATATATTCTACTAGGGGATTTAAAAAATTAATGCCATTGGTCTTTACAGCACTCTCATTCCTATCCCTTCCTATTTCCTTATCCAGTGAGCATTCTCTTGTAACAAACATGAAAGATTAACATAATAAAGATCAATAAAACCAATTGACATAATGACCATATCCCATAGAGCCTTCATTCTTCAAAAAAGAGCACTTTATCTCTTTAAAAAATTTTTTTTATTTAAAATTTTTTTTTTTACTGAGCAGTACCAAAATTTATTTATTTTATTTTATTTTTTTTATTTTATTAATTTTATAATTATACATTTTTTTTGACAGTATATATGCATGAGTAATTTTTAAAATAACATTATCCCTTGTATTCATTTTTCCAGATTTTCCCCTCCCTCCCTCTACTCCCTCGCCTAGATGACAGGCAATCCCATACATTTTACATGTGTTACAGTATAACCTAGATATAATATATGTGTGTAAATCCAATTTTCTTGTTGCACGTTAAGTATTAGATTCCTAAGGTATAAGTAACCTGGGTAGATAGACAGTAGTGTTAATATTTTACATTCAGTTCCCAGTGTTCCTTCTCTGGGTGTAGTTTCTGTCCATCATTGATCAGCTGGAAGTGAGTTGGATCTTCTTTATATTGAAGATATCCACTTCCATCAGAATACATCTTCATACAATATTGTTGTTGAAGTGTATAGTGATCTTCTGGTTCTGCTCATTTCACTCAGCATCAGTTGATGTAAGTCTCTCCAAGCCTTTCTGAATTCATCCTGCTGGTCATTTCTTACAGAGCAATAATATTCCATAGCCTTCATATACCATAATTTACCCAACCATTCTCCAATTGATGGACATCTTCCAGTTTCTAGCCACTATGAAAAGAGCTGCTACAAACATTTTGGCACACACAGGTCGCTTTCCCCTCTTTAGTATTTCTTTGGGATATAAGCCCAGTAGTAGCACTGTTGGATCAAAGGGTATGCACAGTTTGATAACTTTTTGGGCATAGTTCCAAATAAGAGCACTTTATCTCAAATCTCTGGAGCCAAACTTGTGAATTATAATTGCACTTTATTTTAATTTATTTGATTGTTCTTTCTCTTTATAATTATAATTGTGCATATTATTTTGTTGGTTGTGCTTGTAAAGTTATGTAGGTTGAAATAAATCTTCTTATATTTCTTTGGATTGTTCATATTAGTCATTGTTTATGGTACAGTAATATTCTATTACATACATGTACTGCAGTTTATTCAGACATTCCCCAATCATTGGGCACTGATTATATTTCAAGTTATTTGCTATCACAAAAAATACTGTTATAATTACTTTGATATATATGGGATCTTTATTTCTGTATTTTACCTCATTGGATCAAAGGAGAGAGTGTGTGTTTAACACTAGGATCTTGAATCAAAAGTTATGAACTTTTAAATTACTTTTAAAAAATACAATTTTAGATTATTTTTGGAATTTTTATTATTCATTTTTAGTATTAAAAAGTTTTTGAGTTCCAAATTCTTTCCTTCACTCTTTTGCCTCTCCCTGACCCACTGAGAAGGAAAATAATATATCAGTTATATATACATAGTCTTTTAGGCATAGTTTCAAATTGTTTTCTAGAATGGTTGGATCACTTCACTATTCCAATAATAGTTCATTAGCATCTCTATTTTCCCTCATCCCTTCTATATTTTGTCATTTTTGTTAGTGTGAGGTGGTACTTTTGGGTTGTTTTAATTTACATTTTTCCAATCAATAGTAATTTAGATAATTTTTTCCTATGATTACAGATAGCTTTGATATATTCTTCTGAAGACTTTATATCTCTTGACAATTTGTCAATTGGGGAATGGCTTTTATTTTGATAAATATGATTCAGTTCTCTATTTTTGAGCAAAGAAGTCTTTATTGGAGAAACTTAATGTAAAAATGTTTTGATATCATGTTATCATTTATAATATCTTATATCAAAAAGTAGTTTCCCTGCTTATTCCTTTTAATTAGGTCTACTTTTGCTTTTCCTTTGTCTGAGATCATGATTGCTACATCAGTTTTTTTTTTTTTCAGCTGAAGCATTATAGGTTCTGATACATCTTCTTATTTTAATTTTTTGTGTATCTTTCTGTTTCAAGTATGTCTCTTATAAACAACATTTTGTTGGATTCTGGTTTCTAATCCATTCTGCTATCCACTTCTGTTTTATGGGTGAACTCATTCCATTTACATTCGCATTTATCATGAATAATTGTATCTTTTTCTCCATCCTATTTTCTTCCATTTATCTATCTCTTTTTATCCTGTTCAAATTACTTTCAATTTCAATTGGCCCAATGCATTTATATTTTACTAGTTAGTCAGTATGCTTATCTTTCTTTGGCCCCTCTTCATTGACATTATCTAGATTTTATCATCTTTACTAATTTGCTGGGATGAAAAGTTAAATTGTTTTACTTTTTATTTATAGCAATCTTCCATATGATTAATAGTTTACATTTCTTTTGAGAAATATTTGTTCACATCCTTTGATACTTTATTTTTTGGGGAATGGCTCTATGGAGATATTGATGACTTTTAAGTTTGTTTTGCATCTTTCTATTGTACTAGACATTTTTGTCTTAGCTTTTTTTTTCTTGCTGATTTGGGAAATTTTCTGATAAACAAGTTTTGTGAGAGAAAGCTCAAAAGAACTTTGAAGAGAGTTTTATCATTTTATTGGTTTATATTGAAACTGTTTCCTCTTTGCCAGTGTTTATGCCTTTAATTTATTTTTCTGTATTATGTTGCTAGTATTTCTAAAACTATCAAATAAGAGTGAGGATAATAGGCACTCTTGCTTTACCAGTGCACATATTGGGAATGCTTCAATGCTTTTGGAATTATATGCTTTTTATCATATTAAAATAAATTTTAGAAAGCTTTTCAAGAGAACTGATTTCTTTTTTTCCCAAAAGTCTCAGAAAAATCATTAATAATATCCTTATAATTGGGGTCTAATCATAATCATTAGCATTTGACCCTATTCATATTTCAAAGTTAGTGTTATTCAACATATACATGGAAAAAAGACTATATTTCATGTAACATTGTTATCATAGCATTGGACTACAAATTATCACAAATAAAACACATTTTGTTTTGTGTAACTTTTGACAGGAGGAAAGACACTGAGTTTTGTGAATATGTGAAGAGATTTATAGAAGGTCATTTTTTTTCATTACTTATGATTAGTACCATCTCATCAAATGCCCTGTGTATGGTTTTGGAGACCTATTATGAAATTAAAAGTAACATGTTCTTAATGTTTGAGGTAAGAAAAGTATTTTTAAAAATTTTTCTGAAAAGGTACTGAAAAGCCACTTTATTCATGGGGAATTGCTGAAGTTAGACTCAAAAAGCCCCAAATATGAGTTAATAAAATATAGGCTCTTCATGTAACTTCAGTATTTAAAAAGATCTATAGTTTCTTTGGTGTAGATACTCCTTTTATTTATACATGTAAATCATAAACCTTCAATGCCTTTGTAGAGAGCATCATGAGTTTCTGTAGCTAAAACAATTCTTGCTAATAAGGCATGAATCTCTTAACATTCAGCTGATTGATCCTCACATGAATTCAAGATTTTCAATTTGTTGGAGTTTGCCAGAACTAAATTTTTTTTGATTTTTAAAAATAAATATTACTAGTCTGCTCTTTAAAAGACAAAAGAAAGCTCCATAAGGTATCAATCAAAACTTTACTGCATAATTTTCACTTCTGGTAGAAGATAGTGAGCTATCTTCCTAGCATTAAACTATTTCATCATCTGAAAATATATGATTTAATATATCACTTTATAGCATTCTTTAAAAATTGTTTATATATTTGCTCACAACAAATTATCATATAGATATAGACCATATCAATCAAAATAACAAATCATACTTAAGTTTTCTCAGTGAATTTCACTTTATTCTTTTTATGCAGAATCAATACAATGGATTTGTGATTGTATCAATTTGATGTCCTTTCCAATAATGCAAATCTCAACTCATCTATGCCTAGCCTGTGCTCCTGTCTCTGTCTTCTCATAAACTCACTATAGAAGGTTCACCCTAAGTGTTGAGACCTTCTTTAAGCTCTTCATGTCATAAAGGATCTCATTTGAACATACAAACTTACAGTTAGTCCTTACTCTCATCATATGGTCCAAATTAAAAAAAAAGTTAATTTAATTTTTAATTTATGAAATAAAACAAATATTTATATAACATAGTACAATGAAAAATAATTATACATGAAACTGCAAATCTATTATGTATAATGCGCTATTCCTTTTAAATATATAATAAAGCTATCGTGTAAACTTCCCCTCTCCCCTCAGTGATAGCTGCTATTAGATACAAATAGCTTTATATATATGTGTGTGTATATATTTATATGCAAACATATATATATACATAAATACAATAAGTATGTATATATATATATATATGTTTGTGTAAAATTTTTATATACATTTATATATACTTCTATTTATCAGTTCTTTCTCTGGATACAGATAGCATCTTTATGTCCTTTATAGTTAATTTTGGCAAGCCAACTTTTTCCAGTCATAAATCTTCTTGATGACATGCTTTACATCCTTTTCATAATAGAAGTAAAGAATTCTAACTTCACTCCTCTCACCAGAGAGGAGTAGAACTGTTCACAGGAAGCAAAGGGAACAGAATTATTATACTCTCCCCTCAGATCACTCCCTACTTCCTTGTGTCTGAATATCACTGATTAAGTTGACATTGTGTGTCAGACACTGTGTTAAGCTCTGGAGGTACAAACATAACATTGAAACATTCCTGTTCTCCCTGAGTTTACATTCTATAATAAACAACAAATGGGATAATGAAATAAAGTACTTGTGTTTTAAATGAGGCTAGGGATTCTTGAAAACTCTTAAATAGAGGTATGATACAAACAGACTTGTATTATAGGAATATTACTTTGGAAGTGGTGTGGATGATCCATTAGGGAAGATACCAGAGTTGGGGAGAACATTTAAAGATTATTGTAATAGTCTAGTTGAGCAATGATGACAGTCTGAACCAGAATGGTGTGAAAGAAAAAGAGAGAACAAAATTGAAAGATGTTTGAAAGAGATAATCAATAACTCTTCGAAACTGATTGAATCTGAATAGTTGTAAGGAAGAATGAAAAACTGGTGATGACTTTAAGGTTGGGAATCTGAATGACTATAGAAATAGGGAAGTTAGAAGAATAGGTTTAAGGAGAAAAGGGGATGAATTCTTTTTTGGACATGTTCAGTTTGAGATATCTATGAGACATGTGTTTGACAATATTCAGTGGTAGTTAACAACATGGGACTGGGATTCAAGAGGGAGATAAAAGCTCGATGTGAGTGTATGCACTGGAGGAGTTGCTTAGGATGGCCTCAATCATTTGGGTCCTTCAACTCATTTGATGTAATCACTGAAATTAAAGAGCAGAAACCAGAGAACAGATGGTATAAGGTATCAAAATGAAATATAAAGGAGAGTTTGCATTTATAAAGTATCAAGAAATTTAAAATCAGATTTTGTGGATTAACTTGCCATTGGATGTCCAGTAATTTATGATGCTTCAAGTGGCTTTTGGAGAGTGTCATGAAAATCTAGGTCAGAGAGAATGGTCAGAGGGAGTAGTGATTAGGTCAACAATGTCAATATCATAGAGAAACTAAGTGTTAATGAATTAGTAATCCTTAAATGTCTTCTATGTGAAAGGCTATGCCAGAGGCTGAGGAAACAGAAACATGAATCTTTGCTCTCAACGGCAAGGGAGAAAAATAACTGACTTGTATAAAATAAACTCAGTGGAATCAGAAAAGGGTTTATCTTCATGTAGGAGGTGGCACTCAGGCTGAGTTTGGGAGAAAAAAAGGCATTCTAAAAAGCAGAGGTGAGGAGGGACAGTTAGATAAATTTCAAATATTTTTAAAATGTTCTCAAGATGGAAGGTGTGTCATGTGTGAAGAGCAGCAAGAAGGTCAGTTTATCCAGAGAACAACATAAGAGAAGAGGAATAATGTATAATCAGATTAGAAAGGTAAAGTAGAGCCAAGTTGCAAAGAGTTTTACAAATCAAACAGAGGAGTTTATATTTGATTCTAGAGGAAATACAGAGCAACAAGAGTTTATTGAATAGGGGAATAACATGTTCAGATCTACAACGAGAACATAGAGACCTGAAGTGAGAAACCATTTAAGAGATTATTTTGTCCAAGTGAGAGGTTTGAGCTAGTGGCAGCCATGGAAGTAGAGAGAAGGGGATAAATGTTTGTGTTTTTGTAGACAGAACTAATAAGATTTGGCAATAAGGTAAAAGCTCTGAGTAAGAAGGCAAAGATAACATGGAGATTGTTAATCTGGGTGATGAAGAATCCTTCATCACCTTGTTCAACAGAAATAAGAAGAGGGCTAGGTTTAGGGGGAAAGATAATGATTTTATTTTGGCTATGCCATATTTGAGATGCGTAATGAAGATCAATTAAGTAAGGGTACTGAGTAGTAGTCAAACAGACAGTAGGAGAAAAATTAAAAGAGATCAGTGTCACAAAAACCCAGAGAAGAAAGAATATTTATGAGAAGAGGATGGTTAACACTATAAAAATGCTGCAGAAAGATCAAGAAGAATGACGATTACCCAGCAAAACTGAGTATACTCCTTTAGGGTAAAAGGTGGAAATTCAATGAAACAGAAGATTTTCAAATATCTGTAATGAAAAGATCAGAGCTGAATAGAAAATATGATTTTCAAATACAGGACTCAGGAGAAGTATAAGGAGGTAATCAGGAAAGTGATATAAGAGACTTCATGGGAGGATAATACTTGTAATTGATTAGAACTTTTTCATTATTATGGAACTTAGAAGGAGTATGTATAGACAGAAGGCACAGGTGTGAGTTGAATATGAAGGAATCATATCTAAAAATGAAATTGAGGGGTGAGAGAGTAATGTACTGGGAAAAAAGGGAACAGGGAATGATCTAAATTATTTTCCATAAAAAGAGACAAGAAAAAAGCTTTTATAGGGGGAAAAGATGGGGAAAGGGGGAAAAGGAGAGTGAGTGAACCTCACTTTCATCAGAATTGACTTAAAAAGAGAATAACATATGCATTCAATATGAGTATAGAAATCTAGCTTACCTTGCCAGAAAGTAGGAGGGGAATGTGATTATGAGAAGGAGGGAGGATAATAAAAGAAAGGGAATATTTGGGGAGCAAGTAGTCAGTAGCAAAATACTTTTGAGGAGGGACAGGGCAAAAGGAGAGAGAGAAAATAGAATATATGGGGCAGGAAATACAGTTAGCAACAGGAACTGTAAAAAGAATTTTGAAGTAAGTTTCTCTGAAAAGGCCTTATTTCTCAAACATAGCCCTCTATGAGGAACTGAGTCAAATTTATAAAAAAAAACAAAAGTTATGCCCCAAATGATAAATGATCAAAAATAAGATCTGTGTCAAAGGACTATAAATTCATGCATATCCTAACAACATTCCTAATAAGCATGAATCCCAAAAGAGATTTTTTAAAAACAAAGAGGACCTATATGTATAAAAGTATTTATAGTAGCACTTTTCTCAAGGCAAAAAATTGGAAATTGAGGGGATGCCTCAGTTGGGGAATGGCTGAATAGATTGTGGTATGTGATTATGATGGAATACTATTGTTCTATGGGAAATTATGAGCAGGATATTCTCAGAAAAACCTGGAAAGTCTTCCATGAACTCAAGTAAAGTGAAATATATGGTGTACAAAGTTAACAGCAAAGTTTTGGGATGATCACCTGTAAATTGTAAGTGTGCTTTCTAGAGCTCCCAAATTGGGATGCCAAAATATACTGTCTGGACTAGCTCTCTGGAGGATCTTGGGACCAACCTTGGTCTTAGTAAAGGAGTGATGAAGGCAGAAAACTTACAAGGATGGTCAAAGATGGAGTCCTTATTTCAAGACCTCTCAACCCTTAAATACCGTGGTATGATTACATCATTATAACACATAACTATGTGGCAGCTAGAGATTCATTATATCATCCCATCACACTGAGCAAGTGCTAACTATAAGCACCCTGCTATTGATATGTAAATGCCTCTCTTTACTGTAAAACAAGTAGAATACAGATGGTCATGCCTCCTGAGAGGAAGGGTGAGAGAACCAAAAGGAGTGGGGAGCCTAATCAGACATTGTCAGCAGGTTCCCTCTGGGATGAAGGGTCTTTTACCTTACCCAGAGTTCCCACAATTTGTGCCTTCTACAGTAAATGACTTTGCTATTCTCATCAGTACAATGAGCCATGGCTGAACTTGAAATTGGAAGTGACAGTTACTACAGTTACATTGAAGGAGAAAATTCAGTGGAAGCAGAGAATCAGAGAAGTCATCCAGCAGATCAATTAATTTCACCAAGACGTCAAGTATACCATACTGTTGGTCAAGTACAGTGTGTGTCAACTTTCCTTAACAATCAAAGAAGCCTTGCTGTTTATAGGGATACTTCCTGAGACAGAAAAAAAAACAAAAAACAAAAAACACACAAAAAAACAAATAAAAAACCCTCCCCAAACACCAAAGTCTACAGTTTCAAAGCTGTGACTTTTGCCAAGTACTTGGATTTTCCTCACTCATGTTGTGTTTTGACAGATTCCTGTATATGTCTATTCTTCCTTATCGATCTTATGAGTATAATTTAGGTCTTTGTAACTTAGATTGTAATGTAGTTATGATTCCTCTACTTTCTTTAAATATATGAATATTTGTGATGTTGGCATTTTGCCTTATTGTCAAGCAAATAGTCATGATTAAGATCTAAATTATCATTATGGTGAGTGGTAGGTTTTATGTAAATATAAACTTACAGGGGAATATATTTTCTCACAACCAGCTTATCCCTAGGATTTTGAGAGAATTTTGGTATAACTATCTGATAATGGTTCTTTGAGAGTTCTAAACTAGCCAGGGGCAGAGCAGATTGGAGTGAGTGAGCCAGTCCAGAAAGTGAGAAAAGTATAGTGTGGGAATCAGCCAGTGTACCCTTTACACTACATTTAAAAAAATTATGTGTTCCTCTTGGCCATTGGAAGTCCAGAGTAGCTGACTATTTTGTTTTCTCTTTCAGGTAGTAGAAGTCATATTTACATCAATTTATTGGTTTGAGTTCTACATCAAATTATACGTGGATCCTATTGGATACTGGAAGAATGGATACAATTTGTTGAATGTTGTCATTCTCATCATCATTTCTGTTCCTTTTTACATGTGGAAACTGTATGGAAGGCACTACCAATATCTAAATATAGGAGAAGGCATCCAGTCTCTTCGAATTCTCAAACTCATTCCCTACAGCCGAGGAATAAGGGTAAAAGGGGTTGATTGAGTACATAACTCTATACAGACCCTGGGAAATGCATCTTCTTTTAAAAATGTTTTTGTTACATTTGCGTCCCAAGCTGTTTCCTTCCCTCCCTCCCAATCACACATTAGCAGGCCAACATTTGACATGGATATAAATGTGAAACTACAAAATACATAGTTCCATACATTAATTTTTTTTTTCTTCTAGAGGTGGATAACATTATCCTTCATAGATACTTTGTAGTTGATTTGAATTTTCAAAGAATTCAGAATAGCTTTGTCATTCCTTTTTATTCTGAATAATCTTGCCATTTGTATATACAAAGTTCTCTTGGTTCTGGCCATTTAAGTCCTCTTCATTATTTCATGAAAGTTGCTTATCTAAAATCAAGATGTTCACCATTCCTTATAGCACAGTAGTATTCCATCACAATCATGTACACCAATTTATTCAGCCATTCCTCAACTAATAAACATCCCCTAAATTTTCAGTTCTTTGCCCTAGAGTTGCTATAAATATTTTATAAACAAATAGATTCTTTGTCTTTTCCCCTAAAAACCTTGGGAAGTAGACCTAATAATCAAAGGATATACACAGTTTTAAAATTCTTTGAGCATAATTCCAGATCTTTTTTTTTTTTAACCAATCTGATGAATATTTTTTCACATGACTGTTGATTGCTTGCATTTCTTCCTTTTGAAACTGGCTATTCATAAATTTTTGACTATGTGAATGGGGAACTCTGTTTAACTATTATTATTCTTCTCAACCTTGTCCCAATCCATTTTTCTAACTTACTTGTATATTATTCTTTTTCTTAAAATTTTCAATCCAACCAAACTGGCTTTTTTTCTCTTCCTCATACATTATATTTTTTGTCCTATCTTCATGCTGTGGCACTTTCTCCTTACTGTGGAATGCTCCTCCTTACTTTTACCTCATTCAATTCCTCTGGTCCTTCAAGATGCAGTTTGAAAACCATTTTCTATGGGCAACCTTTCCTAATCCTCTCAAATTACCTTGTCTTGAATTACTTTGTTTTTATTTGCATTTATTCACTTTATATTTATTCTGTACATACTTATAAACATCCTTAATTTTCCTTTTAGAATTTGAGCTCCTTGCAAGTAGAAATAGTTTAATTTATATTTATGTTTTCAAGGCCTAGTGAAAGTACATAGTGCTTACTAAATCTTGTTAATTGTTTAATGGCCTTGATCAACACTGAAAAGTAAGACATACAAGTTAAGAATCACTCATCCCTGTTCCTAGACTCTTAAGCTTGCTGTAACAACTGGATTATTGCCAATTTCTTTTTTCAAGTAATTCTATCACATTCCATTCAACAAATCTTTAAGTGGTCTTTATGCAAAGTACTTTCCTTAGTGCCAGAGGTGATACAAAGTTTAACTAAGACATGGGGGTTTTCCTTCAAAGAGCTTATAGTGTAGTATGCTATCTTTCCATGAAAACGTTTGTTCTTGTATGAATAGAGAATATATTGCCTTGAATTCTACCAGGATAAACATAAAACTATACTTATACTTGCTAAAATATGCTGAAATATAGTTCAGAAATAAGTAGAACCTTAGTGCTTAAGATGGATTTGATTAACCTTGTCTACTAATGTATTGAGTGTTTTTTGTTCTACATTTATTGTCTGTGTGACCATTACATTAGAAGATCACAGAGATTTTTTTGAGGGTTTGACTATTACCAAATGCAAGGTCAGGGTGTTTTCATGTTAGAAATAGAGAAAGGAAAGGCATTAAAATTTTTTTATTTTGAATAATGATTATCGGGTACTTGCTAACACTAGTTTGAGAGCTTTGGTTTGTTTAAATTAAAAGTTTTCTACTCCCCTCTTCTTCCCAGTAGCATCCCAAAATCCCTGTTAAAAAGGTATTCTAATAATAATAGCTTAGATTTCTGTAGCATTCTTTACAACAACCTTATGGGGATAATATTACCATTTTTAGGTGAGGAAACTGAAACTCATAGAAATGCAAAGGTCACATGAGGAAGAAGTGGCAGAACCAGGAGTCATGCACAAATCATAAAATTTCAGAGTTGAGTGAGAGTGCAGAGATTTTCCAGTCTTGTGTATTGGATTATGGGAGGTAGACTAGAATGATATTTTAGAGATTTTCTACCTTTTAAGTTTACAAATGAGAAATCTGAGGTTCAGATACTTGTTTGGGGTCCTCTAAATTGCAGCAGAACAATTCAAATCCAGATCTGCAGGACTTAAATCCCTAGTGTTCTTCAAACCATATAATGTTAGCTTAATCAGTTTGACTTAAAGTCCATATCATATTTGTGATATTGAAAGGAAAGCCAAAGTTGCTCTGGTATAGCCCAGAGTCTATGATAGCAGAACCCCAGAAGGACTAGATGTAGGTGGGATTGAAAGACTCTTGCTTGGTTGTACCAAAGCTAAGAGGAGTAGGATTAAAAATCCATAAAATCTTAAAGAGCAAAGAAAATAATGAATACAGATCTTTGGAAGCTTAAAATTTGCCCTCTGAGGTTAAACTTTTAGAATTGTTATCCCAAGAGGTGGTAGTTGTTCAAAGTATAAAAAGATTCTTAAAAGAATGAGATAAAATCATAGATGATAGAACTTCAATGGACTTTTTAGAAAAGTGGATTGTATATAGAAAAGGCTGAAAAGATGATGATAGGTTACTGAAATATATCTCTATCAGAAATGTAGTATGAGGCTGGGCCATGATAATAGTGGTTATTATACACTTAAAAAATTCTAATGCCAAAAAAGAGAACATTACTATATACATAGCAGAACACAAAATGAGAATTCTATGTGAATCCACGAATCTGTTTGATGCCACTTATTTTAAAAAATGTATATGATAAATTCTATATGCTACTTCTAAAACTGTCCTGCTTGTCTAGGTTTCCTTTCCAATATACTCCTTCTTCTTTAAACTTTTAGTTTAAACAACCCAAAGCTCTCAAGCATTTCAGAAATGTTTCAGTGGCCTCTTTTTTCCCTTTTTTCCCTCCATAACTTCTTTCCCAATAATAAAGAGGAAAAAAGAGAAAAAAACAACTTATAAAGCATAATCAAGCAAAAGAAATCCACATAGTGGATGAATGAAAAAATATATCTATACCTTATATCTATCAATTTTCTTCCAGGAGGTAAGACAATACTGAAATTAATAATAATAATGGCCAGTTTTATATAATGTTTTAATATTTGCAAAGTACTTTACATATCTCATTTGATATGTTTCATCCTAGGCTCTCTGAAACATGATTGGCACTTGCATTAATCATAGTTCTACTTCTTCTTATATGGTGGAGCTCATGTGGTGTATTAGAGGTAGCAACTCAGCTGAATGCTCTCAACATTCCCTTCCAAAAAACTTTAAAATAAAGTCTGAAATCAAACTTTGAGAACCAACAAAAAAATCAACATGAGCTATTTTTCTAGCCTAAGACAATTTAGGAAGTTGGCAGAAGAACTTTATGACACCAGGATTGGTATAGTCCTAGAGCTCAGCAGCAACACCAGTTGTCGGCCCTGGAGGTGGTCCTGATAGCAGCAGCAGTAGCAGCTTTGTAACTTCTCAGCAAGGGGGTTAGACAATTCTGATTACAGGAGATTCTCTTCTCCCTCCACTTTCAATGGACAACATGTTCTGTTTAGTAACTCTGTTCCTTATAAACAGTCCTAGATCACAGTTCTAGCATTGAAAGGAGCACTGATGGTTGGTCACAAGGAAGCAGAGATCTAGTTACAGTTCCAAAGTCAAGAGGAGTACTAAGGATTGGGACTGCAGGGAAGCAGAGGCTTTTCTGGACAAAGACCAGAGCACATTCTACCTGAATCATGTTATCCTAAAAACTCCCAAAACTTGCAAACACCCAGAACTAGCTCTGAAAACAGCAGCATGAAATTTTTTGAAGCTTGGGATAGTGCCTTCCTACCTCCAGGAGAGCAGAGCCCAGAATTTAAAATCAATAAATAGGCTGGAAAAATGAGCAAGCAATGAAAAAAAAATTGACCAAAAAAGCTACTATGGTGGCAGGGAAAACCAACATAAAAACTCAGAAGACAACAGTGTGAAAACTACAACCACAGGCTCAAAGAAAAATATTAAATGGGCCCAGGCCCAACAAGAATTCCTGGAAGAATTAAAGTTAAGAGAGTGGTATAGGAAAAACTGAGAAAAGGAATGAATGTGATATAAAAAACAACAAAAAAGAGAATTAACAGCTTGATAAAAGAGATGCAAAATTTTTCTGAAGAAAAGAATTCCTTAAAAAACAGAATTGGTCAAAAAAAAAAGTACATCTTAATGAAGAAAATAATTCCTACAAAATAAGAAATGGGCAAGTGAAAACCAATAATTTTATGAGACATTAAAAAAAGTCAAAAGAAAGAAAAAATAAAAGAAAATAAGAAATATCTCACAGAAAAATGACTTGGAAAATAGGTCAAGGATAAAGAATTTAAGAATTATTCCACTACTTGAAATCCATTACCAAAGAATAAGCCTAGACATCATCTTCTATGAAATTATCAAGGAAAACTGCCCCAATATCTTAGATCTAGATGATAAAATAGAAATGAAAAAAATCTATCAACATCCTCCTGAAAGAGACTCCAAAATGAAAATTCCCAGGAATCAAATTCACAACTCCCAGGTTAAAAAGAAAATAATTCAAGCAGTGAGAAACAGTTCAAATATTATGGAATATATCAGGATCACACAAGATTTAGTTATTGCTATTTTAAAAGATCAGAGCACTTAAAATATTCTAAAGGGCAAAGGAATTAGGATTACAACTAAGAATAACTTGCCCCCCAAAATTGATTACAATCCTTTAAGGGAAAAATAGAAGACTTTAAAACATTCCTTATGAAAAGACCAGATATGAATAGAAAATTTGACATTCAAATAAATATCTCAAGAGAAGCATTAAAAAAGTAAATATGAAAGAGTAATCATAAGGGACTTGATAGAGTTAAACTGTTAACATTCTTATATAGGAAGATGACAACCCCTGAGAATACTAATTTTATTAGGCAGTTAAAAGAAGTTTAGAGATAGAGGGCATGACTATAAGTCATTGTGTTTGAAATTACCTCCAAAAACAAATGAAGAGGTGAGAAACAGGGTTGCAATGGAGGGTAAATGGGGGGAAGTGGGTAATACTTGAACCTCACTCTCATCAGAATTTGTTCAAAGAGGAACAAGAATACACCCACACCCACATACACACACTTAGTTGTGTATAAAAATATAACTTACCCAATGTAGGGGGAAGGGATAAGAGAAAAGGGAGATGATAAGAGAGAGGGCAGATTGGGGGAGGCAATGATTAGGGACAGAATAGACTTTTCAGAAGGGAGAGGATAAAAAAAGAGAAAAATGCGATGGAGGGAAATATACAGTAATCATAGCTGTGAATGTAAACGGTATGAACTCACCCATAAAGTGTAAGCATATTGAAGAATAAATTAGTGTTAAGGGACAGGTCAATTTTCTGAGAGCCTCCATAGCTACGAATAATAACATCTGAAGGAGTTGCAAAGCAGTCTTTGCTGACACAGGTGTTGTAGGAATGAGAGAAATTTGAGGCAGAGGGAAGAGGAGAGAGGTCAGACAACGCAACAACCTCTCAGAGAGGTCAGAGAATAGCAACTGCCTCTCAATCTCCTTGTATCTTCCTCTCACAAGAGGAGATCCATTGTGGATTGGATCTCCAGCAGCCATTGTCAGGTGGCTCCCATGTATTCCAACAAATTAGGAACCAGAATTCACCAAGTTATTATTTCTGGGAGACACACAAGGCAAATAATTCACATAAAGGGCTGGAGGAGAATCTAATATGTTTCAGTTAATATAAGGGAAACAGGGGTAGCAATAAAGGTCTCAGACAAAGCAAGAGAGAAAGTAACTAAAAGATATAATCATAAAAACTACATTTTGCTAAAAGGTACCATAGACAGTGAAATAATATAAACAGTTTACAGTAAGTTTCTGTGATGACCACGTTAGCACCTTGGATACCTTAGAATCAGCCAGAGTCAGTATAAGCAAAAGTTCTTGGTCTTTATTCTTGGTCTTTAGTGGTAGAAGTGAAGGGAATAAATGCACAGGATCTCCTCGACCTCACCTCTTCATCTCCCGCCCAGAAGTGCCTCTATCTTACTCCATCCCCAGTCCCTCTTATAATTCTCTGTATACACCAAACGATTGGGCCAGCACAGAATAGTGGGAAGGGCCATTTTCCAAACATTTTCTAATAGAGTATTGTCCAATCGGTAATTAGCCTTAAGTGCTCAGTTGTCTGACCTCAGTGCATTAACTCAAGAGTTTCAGCTCTTTACAAGTTTCTTGATAAAGACCTCATTTCTCAAATATATACTGAGTATAGAACTGAGTCAGATTTATAAAAATAGTAGCCATTGCCCAATTGATAAATGGTAAAGGAATATGAATAGGCAGTTTTTAGAAGAAGAAATCTAAGGTATTTATAAAAATCAAAGATATATATGAAAATATTCTAAATCACTGTTGATTAAAGGAAAAGCAAATTAAAACATCTCTGATATACTATCTCACACTTAGCATAAATGCTAAATGCTGAAGGAGAGGAGAGAAGTGCATTAATGAATTGTTGATGAATTGGTCTGGTCATTCTGGAGAACAATTTGGAACTATGCCCAAAGGGCTAAAAAGCTGTTCATTCCCTTTGAACCAGCAATACTACTATTAGGTCTGAATGCCAAAGAGATCAAAGAAAAAGGAAAAAGAATTATATGTACAAAAAATTATAGAAGCTCTTTTTGTGGTGATAGGGAATTGGAAATTGAAGGGGTGCTCATCAATTGGGATCAATTCATATTATGTAGAATTCTCAGTAAGCATCTCTTCTCATTTCTTATAGCTCAATAATATTCCCTTTATTTCATATAAGCCCATCCTTTAAATTTTAATTTAATTCATCCTTTAATTCATATTAGTTCATCCTTTCTTCAATTGTTAAGAGACAACCTAAGATCTTCTCTTAATTCTAGTTTTTTTTCTTTTCTCTCCTCCCCTTTTTCATCCCTCCTTTAATACCAGGAAGGATCTTTTTTTTTTTTTTTCTGACTGTTTTCTTCCTGATATTCCTTTCCCTCTTAATCCCTTTCCCCAAACTCACTTGTTTTTCTCTTGAGTATGGTGTATTTCTATGTTCAATTTTCCTATGTCCATTTCAAGTAAGAAGGTTCATCTAGCCCTTAGTCCCCTCATCCCCCTTTCACTCATATATATGTCCTTTGTTCTTTTTACATTCATGTATTCCTCCTTTTACCCTCCTTTCTCTTTTCTTTGTTAAAATCCTCAGAACAGAACTAATTTACTCCCAATTCCTTTGATTTTTTTTTAACTTCCTCAATACCCTTTGAAGTCAGTCAATCAACTAACTGACATTTATTAAGTCATTTACTATTTACTACTGACATTTACTATGTGCCAGGCACTGTGCTACCCATTGGGGATTCAAAAAAAGGACAATCCTCCAAATCAATAAACTCTCTAAATCTCAGTTTCCCAAACAATAACAACAACAACAACAACAACAACAACAACAACAACAACAACAACAACAAAAAGCCAATCCCTATTTTATAGAGTTAACAATCTGATGGGAACGACAGAATGCAAACAATTATGTACAAATAAGATATATGCAGAGTAAATTGGGAGTAATCTCAGAGTGAGACACTAAATTTAAGGATAACTGGGAATGGTATTTTTCACAAGGCAAGTCTTTAGCTCAGACTTGAAAGAAACTACAGAAGGATAGCCTATGGAAACAATTGAAGTTGAGATGGAGAATTATTTTTGAGGAATAAGAAGGGGACTGGGTCAGAAAGTACATGGAGAAGGTAAAATGTAAGAATAATGGAAAGATAGGAAGAAGATAATTATGAAGGATTTTATATTTGATCCTGGAGATAGTAGGAAGCCACTGGAGTTTATTGAGTAGGGGGTGTAATATGGATAGGATAATCTATCCTTTAGGAAGATCACTTTGATAGTTGAGTGGAGGATGGACTATAGTGGGTAAAGACTTGAACCAAGGAGACCAACCAGTAGGCAGGAGGTGATAACGTGCACCAAGGTGATTGCAGTGGCAAAAGAAATGAGGCATATAAGAGATGTTACAAAAGTAATAAAGACAGAACTTGACAACTGATTGAATATGGAAGTTGAGAGAGAATGAGCAGTTGAGGATGACAGATTTGCCTCCTGAAAGGGTGGTGGTACTGTGGATAAGAAAAATTAGGAAGAGAAAAAAGGGAAAGGGACAATGAGTTCAGCTTTAGATATGTAGAAAGTTTTTGTTGTTGTTGAATTATCACATTTTATTTTGTTCAGTCTTTTCAATTATTACTTTCCCCTCCCTTTGTTCATTTTCTTTAAAAAAAACAATTTTATTTAGTTTTTCAGTTCCAAATTCTCTATTTACCTTATCTTATCCTTTCCTCACCCATTGAGAAAACAAGAAAAATGAAACCTATTACAAATATATGTAGTTATATAGAGCAAATTTCTGAAACAATTATGTTCCAAAAAAAGGTCTATAAGTTCTCTCTCTGTAGGTGGAGGTAACATATTTTATCATGAGTCCTTTGGGATTTTGGTTGGTTATTATATTGATCAGATTTACTAGATCTTTCAAAGTTGATTATCTTTACCATATTGTATCTGTAAAATTTGTTCTCTTGGCTTAACTTTGCAGCACACTTGTTTTACTTTATTTTTTTTCTTCCCCTTTCACCCTCCAAGCAAGTTATAGTTAAACAAGCATATATTTATGTATACATATATAGATATATACACATATACACAGCCCCCACATATACACTACCCTGACATATACACATATATCTTTCCTATCCTTGCCAACTCTGCTTTAATTCTGCTCCTTAACTTGCCTTAGTATTACTTAACGCCCCCTAAACCATCCATGGATCCTTCTTTTCTTCCCCAACTCTTTGCTTCCCCCTCCACCTATCCCTCTTCTCATATTTCTTTATAGATTTTGGAAGATACTATACTCTTCATGGCATATACGTAGTGTTGCCTTTTTAACCTGTTCCCAATGTAAATAGATTTTCAGAACTACAAGACCTTTTCCTTCATGCTTCTGTGCCTATTCTTCCCCTGTATCTCATGTGTATAATTATAATTACTATTTTTACCTTAACTCTGCCCCAATCTTTCTTTTGAGCTACCCTATTTACTGACATCAGTCTTAAACATATGGTATACATTTCTATATAAAAACATAAAACAATTTGTCCATGTTAAGTTTCTTGAAATTGATCTTGAATATTGTCTCTTATATGTTGTTTTCTATTGAGTTCAGGTTTAGTTGATAGAAAGTCCTGAAAATCTGCAAATTCATTAGATGTCCATTTTTTCTTATTCAATATTATGGATAATTTTTCTGTATATGATAGTTTTGGCTGCAGGCCTAGTTCTATAGTACCACTATGGATGATTTCAGACCTGCGGTTCTTTATTGTGGCTGCTGATAAGTTCTGTACATTTTTAATTGTAGCTCCAGTGTACTTGAATTTTTTTTCTTGTTTCTTGCATAATTATCTTTTTGATCTGGGGATTATGAAATTTGGTAATCATATTCCTATGTGTTTTTCCTTTGTGGAAAACTTTTTGAGATGGTAATCTCTGGATTTTTTTTTTTTTTTTTTCTATTTTTACTTTTCCCTCATGTTCTATTACTCCAGGACAGTTTTCTTGGATTATTTCTTGCATTATTGGGTCAAGTTTCTTTTTATTTTGGTCACAGCTTTCAGGTAGTTAAATTATTCTTATATTTTTTCCTTCTTGAGTTATTCTCCGGATCTTCTGTTTTTCTTATAAGATGCTTTATATCCTATTCTGTTTTTCATTCTTTATATTGAATTGTGTTATTTCTTGATCTCTTATAGATTCACTGACTTCTCCTTGCCCAATTCTAATTTTCAAAGAGTTATTTTTGTCTTTGAGACAAAAAGTTTTTCTAGTTGGTTAACTTTTTTTCCCCCTAACTTTGTTTTTCTTGGATGATTTTAAATTTATTTTTCCCTCAATGTTTATTTGATTTTTAAATTCTCTTTTTGCTTTCTGGGCAGGGAGCCATTTAACATTACTCTTTGGGGTAGAAGAAGCTTTTTTATTTCAATGTCTTCCTCTGAAAATGAACCCCAGTTTTCCCTGTTTCTATGATTGGGTTCTTTCTTCTTTGTCAGTTCATTTTTAAAAAATGGGAAATACATTAGTAAGTGGGGTTGGGAAATGATGCCTCAAGTTTCACTTTAGCTCTCCCCTCTCATCTGGAACTCCAAACCAAGAGCTCTTCCCTCCTGCAAGTGCTGACTGCCAGCAGTGCCCCTGCTCCACTGCCTCTGCACTCACCAGGTATGCTGTTCCTTCTCACTCAGGGCTGCATCTGCAGCACAGCTGGGCCTAGCATTCCTAATTAGTCAAGGTTCACTCTGATTTTCAGGACTAAAAGTTGATTCCTGTCTCTTCACATTGTCAAGGAGGTGAAGGTTTCTGTGGTTCCTGCTGAGGCTCTAGTCCCAGGGGTCCTCATTTGGTGTTTCTGTGGAGCTAGCTGGGAGGTGATTGCAGGATACATAGGTTAATCCCTGGGGTCTTTCTTCGGATCTTTTTGGGTTGTACCAAGAGGTACCTTGTTCTGTCTCAAGTCTTCTTTGTTTTTCACTGATCTATGTTTGTCCTGAGGCACAACTATGTTCTGTTTGTGGGAGAAATCTGGAGAACTTGCTTGAAATTTACTGGCCTATTCTGCCATCTTCCCAGAATCCTCCCTTTGTCTGTCTCACTTAACTTTGCGTCACTTTATACAAGTCTTCCTGGGTTTTTCTTAAATGTCCCCTTCATCATTTCTTATAGCACAAGAGTGTTCCATCTTATTCATATATTATAACTTTTTCAGTCATTCCCCAGTTGATGGGTATTCCCTTAAGTTCCAATTCTTTGCCACAACAAAAAGAGCTACTATAAGTATTTTTGTACAGAAGGGCCCTTTTCGTCTTTCTTTGATCTCTTTGAGGTATAATAGCAGGATATTGCTGGATCAGAAATATGTACAGTTTAATAGATTTTTGGACATAGTTCCAAATTGCTTTCCAGAATGTTCAATGCATTAGTGTACCAATTTCCCAATATCTCCTCCAACATATACCATTTTCTTTTTCTTATCTTCTTAGCCAATCTGATAAGAATGAGAACATTGTTTTTAATTTGCATTTCTCTAATTATTTCTAAGGGCAGCTAGATGGCTCAGTAGAGAGAACACAGGGTCTGGAGTCAGGAAGATCTGAGTTCAAATCCAATCTCAGATAATAGCTATGTGATACTGGGCAAGTTGCTTAATTTTTCAAGTTGTTTAACATTTGCCTTATTCCACTGCAGAAGAAAATGGCCAACCACTCTGGTATCTTTGCCAAGAAAATCCCTTGGATAGTATGGTCCCACAGAGTCAAAAACAACTGATAACAAAAACTTATTATTATTAAAAATTAGCATTTTTAAAATGTGGCTACTGATAGCTAGAATTCTTTTTCTGAAAACTGTTTCATATCCTTTGACCATTTTTCAGTTGAGAAAGACCCTTGTAAATTTAGTTAATTCTCTATATATTTTAGAAATGAGACCTTTATCAGAAATATATTCTACAAAGATTTCCCCAGTTTCTTCTAATTTTAGCTTCATTGGTTTTGTTTGTGTAAAAACTTTTTTAATTCAATGTAATCAAAATTATCAATTTTATCTACCATGAAACTCTTTATCTTTTGTCTGGTCATGAAATCTGTCCTTATTCATAGACCTGAAAGGTAACTTTTTCCCATGTTCCACTAATTTATTTATATCACCCTTTATGATTGGGGAATAGAGTCTATTTAGGGATAAGACTAGCACTTATGGTGAGAACACTGTCAAACCCTTTTTCATGGCTGCTTTCCATCTTTTATGTCCACTCAGTTCATCTAAATCTCACCTGTGCTTCCAAGAAGTTGTAGCATGTGAAGCATCCATACTCCAGTAAACCATTTCAGCAGATGTGCTAAACTGGGTTGAGGGTTACCAAGGAATCTCAAATCTCTCAATAATTTAGGGAAATGTCTACCCCAAACATGTGAAGATTTCTCTTGGTAGAATTGGCAAATAAGAACAATTTGTTCTTATAGCTATGAAGGCAACTGAAGCAAGTGCTATGACATACTTAGAGCTTTGTTAGACATCAGAAATGCCAGTCATCATTGAATCCAAGCCAATCCCAGTTGTCATGATTTTGCCCTCTCATTGGATTCTAATGACTTTGGAAAAGAGAATAGGACCGAGGACTTTTTCTGCCTCACTTAAATCCAATTTATGCATGAATCAAAACACATAATCATTTTTACCATTTTTCAAAGTCCTATGATGATAGATAAGTGACAAAGCAGATGCACTGGGAGCTATGGACACAACCTTGCACAAAGGGAGCCTGAGCCATAGAATCATCTTCTTATTGAAGGCAGTCCTCTAGGTGCCTGAGAAACCTATTTTGTTTACCTTCTAGTGTGAAGAAGGAGCTAGAAATGGTGCCCCCCAAATTCACTCAACATGGCCTATTTATTGTAGCAGGCGGGTTCCCATCCTGTAGATCAAAGCATAAAAGCAATGCAAAAACTTTTGCAAAGATAATTCTACTCATCACAATACATGGGATTTATGCACACTTAAGGCACACATAAAATCTGTTACTCCTGCAACTTTTGTTGCAAGAGAACTTAGCAGGTATCAACTAGAAGCCCTCAATGAAACAAGACTGGCAATTAAAGACCAGCTTACTGAAGTTGAAACTGGATATATGTTTTTCTGCAGTGAAGGAGAGCCTCATGAAGCTGATGTGAGTTTTGCCATCAAATATAATCAACAAGCTTACATGCCTGGCAAATGGGGTGACATGACATGTGATTGCCATTTACAGGGAAGCTATACGCCACCATCAGTGCATATGCTTTTACCATGAGGTCAAAGAAAAATTTTGTGAAAAATCGGAGACTCTCATCATCAACGTACTTTATAATTCTGGGAGTCTTTAATGCAAGAGTAGGCACAGACCATTAGATAAGCTAGGGAGTCCTTGGAAGGAATGAAATTGGAAACAGAAACAGTAATAGTCACTTATTACTGAAGACTTGTGCATCTCATGACTTCCTCATCACAACACTATCATTTTCCTAAATGGAATAAAACTTCATGAATATATCCTTGCAGAAAACATTGGCATTTAATAAATTGTCATTTTAAGGAGAGTAGACTGACAGGATGTGAGAGTGTAGAAGGTGATGTGTGCCATAGAGTGCTGGACTGATCATAGACTTATTTTCTCCAAGCTAAATATTCACATTATACAAAATCAGTGACTCCAAGGAAAAATGACCACCAGAAGACTTAATGTCAACACATTAGAGCACTTTTCTAGGCCAGAATGGTTCATTGCTAATTTAGGGGGAAAGTTGAGCCAACATACAGTTGGCAATAGTGAAGCCGAAACGGAGTGGGCAGCTTTCAGAGATTTGGTGAACAGTGCTGCATTTACTTAACTGGGCCAGAATATTTGCAAACATCAGAATTGGTTTGATGAAAATGATGGGGAAATTTAAAAGCTTCTAAATTAAAATTGAAAAAACTATAGGATTTGCCAGCAAGATAGTTCATCTGTTTCCAAGAAAGCAACATTTAACTCCATCAAAAGTAAAGTACATGATTTCTGATGCCAAGATGGCAAAGGAACTCCCTGCATTGCTTCAAAATTCCCCTCCAAATAACTTTAAAACCAGACTTTTCAGGAACAGGGGAATAACTTACCAATTCAGGAGGAAAGGCTTTTCTCACTGGGGTTGCAGGAGAGCATAGTCTGGAGTAGCAGCAGCAGTCCACTCATCAAGGAGTATGCAGGGCAGATCTGAGTTCCAGGGCATCCACTATCAAGGCCCTGCCCTCCTGCAACCAGCAGCCCTGAGGCAAGCCAGTCTGTGCAGCACAAGAGGGTCCCCACCTTAGAAGGCTCCACTTCATTACAGGCCACCAGTGGAGTCTGGCTCTCCATTGCTGATAAGTAGAGAGATCCCAACCATGGGGCCAAACTAGCAGTGAGACCACAGCAAGATATCTATCTCAAGGTTAGCGAGCAGAGAGGACCTGTTTCTACAGCAACCCAGTAACAAAGCCCCATCCCTCGAACAGACCAGTAGAAAAAGCCTACATTCAGGGAAAGCCAATAAGGAGTCCCCACCTCTCAGTACAAGCCAGTAGAGTGACCCTCTCCAGTGCAAACCAGCATCTCGAGGTTGTGAGGTCCAGTGAAAGCCAGCAGCAAAATCCTGATTTCCCAGCACAATAAGCTTGGATCTATGCAAGAGCAGAGTCCAACTGTCAGGTGTAGTGTTCTTCACTAAAATGTAATGTTCTCTTGTGAGCAGGTTTCTTGGGGAGCTTCTGGAGGCAGCCTTAGTTGCATTTCTGTGTAATCACCACATTTCAGTGTAATGCAGACAGGAGTTAAAGTCCAAATCCTTTATTTTTTCCTTCAAAGTCTTGTCTCTTTTCCTGGGGCCTGTTAATTTTCTTAGAGGCCTATCTCTCTCCTTGGTTCCCAGAGCTCTTCCTGCTAGTCCTTTGTCTCTGCCGGCTTCAGCCTTTTGTCCTCCCAATGTCTCCAGCCAGCATAAAGGTGGAAGTTGGAATGACTCTGACTGCGCCTCCGAGAGTGGGCTTGTGGGCTTCTGTCCTCTGACTTGTGAATCTCCTCCACTGAATCATGACTTGTGAATTTCCTGAAGTCCATTCTAGTTGAGGCTTCTAGATTATACTCTCTAAAGGTGTGAACTAAGTACATAAGCATTAGCTTGTTTCAAGTTCTGGCCCATAACATTCATGTAAAAATACCAACTAATAAAACAGCCAGAAAAATGAAAACACAAAAGAATTGATAATGGAAAGTTATATAAAGTGAATATAACTTTCCCTATAACCATAGGGAGGACCTTAGAAGAAGACTTAGAAGAAGGCAACAATGTCAAAATAGCTACATGTGAAGCCTCAAAGAACTCCCAAAAAACTCATCTGGAAGAGCTTCATCTGAGAAGTGAAAGAAAAATTGGGAAAAGAAATTGCAGTAATACAAGAGAATTATGGGAAAAAAGCCAAGTGGGTGGAAAAAGATATACAAAAATTTGCTAGAGAAAATAACTCCTTAAAAATTGGTTTAACTGAGGAAAAACTAAAATACTTTTTAAGAAGTAAAGTGCAAGCAAAATTTCAAGAAATGTAGGATTCTTGATTCAAAAACAAGATAGATGAAATTCAATTTTACACTGATAGTAAAAATCCCTTGATGCATTTCCATTACTCAGTGCTGATGGAGCTACAGTGATTAGTGATAAGGATACAATCCTGAAGAGATGGGTCAAACATTTGCATAGTCTTCTCACTGGATTATCGTCAATCAATGCTGAAGCCATTAACTGTATACCTCAGTTTGATGTCAGTCCCTCTCTAATCCAATTTCCAATTGAAGAATAGTTTAGAATGATATTAAGCTCTTATGTGGCAAAGTGCCTCATGCTTATTTCTATTCTAGTTGAAAGTTACCAGGAAGGGGGTCCACTACTCATACAAAAACTAACTGAAATTTTTGAGATTGTATGAGTAAGTTATATGGTAAGTTTATGTGGTAAAAGAAGGTTATCTCCTCAGGAGCTCAAGGATGCTTCCATTGTCCATATCTATAAAGTAAAGGAAATAGATTGTCCTGTAACAAGCATGGATGTGTGTGTGTGTGTGTTGTGTGTGTGTATTGCTGGCAAGATTCTATTAAAGAGGCAGTCTTCTTTACCTGAACGATGGTCATTTACTTGAGAACTAAATTTTAAAAAATTCAAAAAAAAGGCTAACGAATGGTTAATATGATATTGATTTCCTCACAATTCCAGGTGAAATTCCAGGAATAGAACAGAGGTCTGTATACAATGTTTATTGATTTGACCAATGATACCATTGTTTATGAGGGTTTGTGGAAAGTTATGCCAAAATTGATATTGCATGTCAATTTTATGATGGCATGCTTGCTTTGGTTCTGGATAATGGATGATGCTCTCATGCTTTCCCAATCACCAATGGAATTAAGAAAGGCTGTGTACTTGCCCCTATGCTTTTTAGCATGGTGTTTGCTTTTTTTAAACAATGTTGTTAGATACCTTCAATGAGGAAAAAAATGATATCAAGGTCACTTACCACACTGATGGTAATTTTAAAAGTCAAGACAAAGTGGAGGGAGAGTTGGTGCATAATTTTTTTGTTTGCACATGATTATGCACTGAAAGCAGCCTCTGAAGTTATGTAACAAAGTATACTTCGATTTTCTGCTGCTTGCACTAATTTTGGCCTAACAAATAACACCAAGAAAACAAAGGTTCTCCACCAGATAAAGCCACATACATCATCCATACATAAAACCATCAGTTACAGCAAATGGAGAAATTTTTATTATCATGGATAAATTCATTTATCTTAGCAGTATACTCTCTAGGGATGTATACATAGACGATAAATTTGAAGCACACATCACCATAGATGGCTAGCTCAGAACTACAGAACTGTTGTGCTGACCTTATTGTTGTATGTTTATAAAACCTGGACGATATATCAGAGCCATGGAAATGAAATCATTTCAATTTGAATTGTCATTGGAAGATTCTGAAGATCATTTGGCAAGATTAGGTACCAAAAACTCAGGTCCATTCTCTAGTTGAATTGCCATTTGAAACTCTACTACAGAGATCACAACTCTAATAGGCTGAGTACATTGTTCAAATGTCAAATGTACATTTCCCTAAAAGACTGTTTTATGGATAATCCATACAAAGCAAGTGCTCACATGGAAGTCAGAAGAAATGATAAAAGAACATTCTCAAGTTCTCTCTGAAGAACTTTGGAATCAATTGCATGACATGGGAGACATTGGCAAAAGCATGGTGTGCCCATATCAAAGGGGGTGCTATGCTTTGTGAGTGAAGCAGAATTGTTGTAGTTCAAAAAAATGTGAAATGTGGAAATTTAGTCATCTCCACTCCTAGTGTTCATATGGACTATTTGTGCCTGACCTAATGTCGGTTTGATCAGGCACTGTTGTACACACTGTACTGCAATGTTATTTTGATCCTCTTTGAGAATAAAGATAACAATATTACCCTTTATGTCTAATTCATGTATCCATTTTGAACTTATTTTAGTATATTGTGTAAAATAATTGGTCTATGCTTAATTTCTGTTATACTATATTCCAGTTTTTCCCAATATTTTTTTTAATAGTGAGATCTTGCCCTAATAGCTAGTCTTTAGGTATATCAAATGCTAAATAACTATATTCCTTAGCCTTTGTATATTGTGTATCTAAATCAATTTCACTGATCAACCTTTATTTCTTACTGCTGTCTGATTCTTCAGAATCCTATTTGTGATTTTCTTGGTGAAGATACTAGAATGATTTTCCATTTCCTTCTCAGCTCATTTTACAGATGCCAAACACTGAGGAAGCAGGATTAAATGATTTACCTGGGGTCACACACTTAGGAAGTGTGTAAGTATGGATTTGAATTCAGGAAGATCAAATCTTCCTTACTCTACTAGTCTTGGCATTCTACCCACTATACTCTATTTCTTATTCAATATTAAATTGTTTTGATGATTAAAACTTTATAGTATAGTTTCATACCTTTTAGTACTAAGTACCTTAGCGAATATCCAGTTTAACTCCATCATTTTATAGATGGAGAAACAAGCCCAAAGAAATGTTGTCTAACCTTAAAGTTAGAAGGCCTAGGTTCTGGTCCCCGCTTATCCATAACTCTATGTTGAGTTTTAAGCAAATTGTTTTCCTTCTCTGGATCTTAGTTTTGCCATTAGTAAAATGAAGGGTTTGGCCTAGGTAATATTAAAAGGTCCTTTCTAGCATTAATATGTTGAGATTTTTCAACTTAGTGGTGAAATTGGATTTGAAATCAGGGCTCCTGACTTTTAAAAACTAACACTCCTTTTTTAGAACTTAGATATGTGCAATATTAACAGTGAGGGATCCCACCTTCTTTATAAAAAGATACATACTATGTCTCTGTTCTTATACCTTAGAGATAAATGTTGTTGAAACCTAGATCAGTCAGGCTTTGTTTTTAATCAAATTTAGTGAAATTTTAAAAAGAGATTATCTTCCCACTTCTAGTCTTTAGCCTATTATAAAGGAAAAAACATTCATTCATTCGTCTGTCTTCTCATATTCTCTCAAAGTAGGGAGCAGCAATAAGGAACAAGGGACTTATTTGATCTGGGTTTTTAGTGCATCTCTCCCTGACTCCCAAAGTTTGATGTCTGACTTTCAACTGCTTGGTCTCTCATTTATTTCTCCCACATATAGGGAATTTGCTTGGGCCCCAAGCATTAAGGCCTGAATTTTGGCTTCTAAAGAAGGACACTTTAGGATTCAGATCAGGGAATGATGTTAATTTCCCTTCTTATAGTCTACTTGCTCTGTAACCATTGGGAAGCCTGCCATCAGCTCCAGACTCTGATGTACTAGTTACCCAAGAGTACTAACACCACTTTTGGTTAAAAACATTCTATATCATTTACTGTTGTTCAACCCAGCCAGGGAAGTTGGAGGTGTGGGAGGTGGTGGGGCCTAAGCATTTATTATAATTATATTAATTGAAGTTTAAATTAGTCCTTAACAGGGAAGCAGTCTTTAGTGCTGAGAACCTCAGCATGGAGTGCATTCTTGGCTTCCTTCCCTTTATTAATTAAAAACTCCTTTACAACACCCTGCTTTCCACCTAAGTGCAGTAAATCTCCACCTTAAGGAAATAATTTCCTTGCAATATTTTGTACAGAGAAGTCCTGTTAGCTGACTGCCATACTGTCTCTTGTTCATCTGCGTTTTAGTATGAAAAACAAACTTTAAAACTCTAGGTGCTTTAAAAGAGGGGATTTTATCCAATTTTTGTGAGTATCATAGATTTTTTGGCAATCTGGAAAATCTATGAGCTTCTGCCCAGAATAATTTGTGTTAATTAAAAATAATATTTTAAAAATATTTTTATTTTATATTACAATGGAAGGAAATGCTAAATTTCAGTAAGAGGTTAGTAAAAAAAAGATGTAATTTTTTTTTCCCCATTCAAGTTCACAGACTCCCCTGGAATCTATCCATGGACCATCTGGTGGATCTCATGTTAAGAACCTTTGCTCTAAGAGAATGCTTCTTCCAGAACAATGTGTGCTTAAAAGTTTTTTCTTTCTTCTCCCCAAAAGTTTTGATAGTTTTATCTTATTTAATTTTCATTGAAATTATTTGTTGATTTTATGATTTTAATCCAGTAATTCTTTAATTATAAATTAGTTTCCAATTAAGTTTAAATCTCTTCTTCAGAGGGTCTTTATTGGTAATTATTTATATTGTGATTAGTAAAGGATATGTTTAACATTTCTGCTTCATCTTTGCATTTGCTCATGAGATTTTTGTGCCCTAGCACACAATTTTTGTGAAGATGCGCCCCCCCCAATAGGTGTGTATATGTTTATTTTGTTGTCTAGATGTTTCAGTCCCTTCATGACCCCAGCTGGAATCTTCTTGGAAAAAAAATTCTAGAGTGGTTTACCATTTCTTTTTCCAGCTCATTTTATAATATATATATATATATGTATATATATATAATATAATATAATAATTTATAATAATAACCAAAATAAATAAATAAATGATGAAATTGAGGTGAACAGGGTTTGATGGGGATCATAAAGCTAGTAACTATCTGGGATTGGATTTAAACTCAGGTCTTCAGATCTCAAATTCTATTCACTGTACCACCTAGCTTAATACACACACACACACACAGATATGTTTATAGATATGTATATATAAATATACAAAGGAAATATTATATATATATACTATTTTCATTAAGTGATTTCGAGAGACCTAGCATTTCTAAATTTTCCAAAATTCTATTCATTTTCATATCTTCTTTCTTGGTCAGATTTGTTAGATTTGTCTGGAAATGGAAGGGATTATTTAAATAATTTAGTGAAATTAGTGAAATAATTATTATAGTTTGTTAAAAGACAGGTCAATTCTCCCAGAGCCTCCACAGCTGTGAATCATAGCATCTGAAGGAGTTGCAGGGCAGCCTTTGCTGACACAGATGTTGTGGACTGGGAATGAGATAAATTAGAGGCAGAGGGAAGAGGAGAGAGGTCAGACAACACAACAGCCTCTCAGTGAGAGAGGTCAGAGAACAGCAACTGCCTCTCAGTCTCCTTGTATCATCTTCTCACAAGAGGAGATCCATTCTGCAATCTGGATTGGATCTCCAGCCACTGCCATTAGTTTTTCTGTCTGTTTCTCTATATAATTAAATTATCTATTATTTTATATAATAGATGCTATGTCACTTGGTGCATATATTTAGTATTGCTATTGTTATGTTATCTGTGAAGCTCAGTATGGTTCTTTATTTATCTTTTTAAACTATGCCTTAAAAAATTTTTTTTTTTACTCTTGTCTTTTTTGGGAAATCAGGTTTATTAATCTTCCTTTTTTGACTTTGCCTGAGGCATAATAAACTCTGTTGCAATTCCTCATTTAAACTCTATGAATTTCTATGCTTTCAGTTTCTTGGAAACAATATGTTTCCTACAGGATTATCCTACAGGATTATGCTTTCTAAAGCTATTTTCTTCTGTGTTGTGGGTGAGTTTATCCCTTTCATATTCTTGTCATACATTATTAATTATGTGTTTTCCTCCATTGTATTCTCTATTTTTCTTTTTTCTTTCCTATACTCCCTTTTCAAAAAAAGAAGGTGGAAAAAGAGAAGAAATCTAATCAACATTAGAAGTCTACAATTGAAGTGATCTGTTTTATTCTTTTGTTACTTCTTTCTTTATAACCTATATAGCTATAGTCTAGATTTTGATCTCAGATTTTTACATTTTCTTTCCCTCTTCTTAAACTTCTCTTTATACAATTAACCTTTCAACTGATATTTATTTTGCTGACAACTATTTCCTCCTGACTTTGCTCCTATTCTTAAAAATTTCTCCTTTTAGGGTGCCCATTAATTGGAGAATGGCTGAATGAGTTATGATATATGATTGATGGAATACTGTTGTACATAAGAAATGAATAGGATACTTTCAGAAAAACCTGGAAAGGATTACATGAACTGATCAGAAAAGGGAAGGAGCAGAACCAAGAAATCACAGTTACACAATGACAGTCATATTGTGTGATCATCAATATTGAGTTACTTAAGCTATTCTTAGTAATGTAATGACCTAAGGCAATTCTGAAAAACCTAACTAAAGTCAGGAAAACATCTTCTGGAGTTTAAATCTGACCTCAGACACTTACTGGAGTATGATCCTGAGCAAGTCACTTAACCCAATTTATTTTAGCCTTTATCTGTAAAATGAGCTAGAGAAAGAAATGGCAAACCATTCCAGTATCATTACTAAGAAAATGCCAAATAGGGTCCAGGTGACTGAAATGAATGAACATAGCAACATATGTATAATTTAAATCAAATTGCTTACTTTCTCAATGAAGGGAGAGGATAGGTAGGAAAGGAGAGAATTTAGAGCTCAAAAATTTTAAATATGAATGTTAAAAGCTTTTTTACATGTAATTTGAAAAAATAAAATATTAAAAAATCTGCTTCTCTTATTTTCATTTTCTCCTTTTGTTTCGGATATATTTATGAACTAATTCTTTTCTCTGTGTTATTATTTTTTTGTTCAAAAGATATCCCTTTACCCTCTGTTTGCATATACATAAATGTTTTCCTCATGCACCAAGAAATAATAAATTCCTCTCCCTTCATCCTCATTTATTCTCTAATATGTCTTTTTCTCCATCCTTTTCTTTCCTCTAAAAACCATCAAAATAAAAAAATACTTTTGCTCTGTGTTTTGACTTTCAAGGGTGCTCTATGGACCCTCTATTTTTTCCCAAGTAATATATAATATGTTAACAATTCATCACCATTAAATCCTTTCTGTTGCTTAAATATCACTACCTTTCAAGACTTCTCTTGACTACCATGTTTGTGTTTCAAAATTTCTATTTAGTTCTGGTCATTTTATGTGGAATGCTTGAAAATCTCTTAATCTATTAAAGTTTTCTTTCTCTCCCTTTAATATTTATATTCAGTTTTACAGATTAATTCATTCTTGCTGGTAACCCTTTGTCTTTTGTCTTTTGGAGCATAACATTACAAGATTTTCTCTCATCTATGACAATTGCATCTTCTTAATTCTAATTGTGGTTCCTTCATATTTGGACTTTGGCTGCTTTCCCCCCTTTAATTTAGAAGTTCTGAATTTTAGCTATGGCATCTCTCAATATTTTCAGTTTAGGATTTCGTTTAGGAGATGATCAACATTGTTCTTCTAATAGACGTGGGCAGTTTTGTTTTATTTAAAAAATTAATATAATTTTTTTGTTGTTGTTTGGATATGGTTTTAGGATATCCAGATTTTTTTTTTTGGGTGTAATCTAGATGTGACATAAGTGTGACATTGATTTCCTATTTTTCCTAGGCTCTTGCTTTCTCTCTTTTTCTCTTCCTCTGGAACTGAGGGACTGGTTCACTTCCCTCACCTAAACTCAATTCTCCTTTTCCTCTCTCTCCACCCCCTTCATTGAGAAAGCAAGCAATTTTATATTAAATTATACATATGTTGCTGCTGTTGTTTATTCATTTTAGCCACATTCAACTCTTTGTGAATCCATTTGGAGTTTTCGTGGTAAAGATACTGAAGTCATTTGGCATTTCTTCCTCTAGTTCATTTTACAGATGAGTAACTGAAGCAAATTGGGTTAAGTGACTTACCCAAGATCACACGGCTAGGAAATATCTAGCCAGATTTAAACTCCAGAAGATGAATCTTCCTGACTTTAGGTTCTTCAAAGTTTCCTTAGTTCATTGTATAATAGGGAGCACAGAGAAGTAGTGGTGAAGCAGTGGCTCAAATTCTCTAAGAAATCCTATAAATAACACTGGGGTATACTACTTGCCAGTATAGTTCCTGAGTTCATCTTTGTGCTTTTCATTTACACAAAATTGGTTCTAATGAGATGATGAAATATTTTCCAAACAATAAGGCAAAAGCAAGAATAATCACAAAATTAACTCAACAAAAGGGGAAAAAAACCAGGAATAATTACAACATTTACTAAATATATTGCAAAATCAGAAATAATCAAAATGTAACATTCTACCACTATGTACACAGTATAGATAGGGGAGGGGAAATTGGGCACATACTTATAGAAACCTACTAGGGAGGCATATAAATAGGGAAATCCATGTGATTGGGGCAAATCATGACTGGATGGCAGATTATGATGTCTTTAGAAGATCACACATCTTGTGTTTCCCACTAAACAAAACTGTTTCTTTGCTAACTTCTCCTCTTCTGATATTTACAGCTTTCCTGATGAGTAAATCCTTTCTTTTACTCTTGAGTTATTTAAGCAATGATAAACTCTTTTAACACATTGTGCTCCTTAGTAGTGAGCATTTAGGTGGTAGCTAGAGCACCAGGTCTGAAGTCAGGAAGATCTTGGTTCAGACCCCTTCTTAGATGCTTACCTGCCATGTGACTCTAACCAAAACACTTTCCGATTTGCCTCAGTTCTTCATATGTAAAAGTGGGCACATATTGTAGAAGGAAATGCAAAGCACTCCAGTGTCTTTGTCAAGAAAACCCCTTGAATAAGCCCATATGATGAAGAAGAGTTGAACATGACTGAACTAAATAACACCCTTAGCAAGATGCTCAGAAAATGTTATATTCTTTCAGTAACAAGCAGTTTCCTTATGTTGGAGAAGTGCTACATATCTTATAGCTCCACTTTGAGGCTTTGAATGTTTTTTCTCTCTTAATTTTTAGAAAGTGACAAGACCATAATGTATTTCTTCTGCCAATACTTCAAATAGGAGCATATTATCTTTTAGTTAATCAGCTCTGAGCAAAGCCTTGTTTGTCATTCTCTTTCTGTTTTTGCCTTTCAACCAGAGACCCCTGAAAGCATTTTCCCCCCTCTGGCTGTAGAAAGTAATTCTGACTTTAATTTTTTTTTTTTTTAATCATTGAAATCTATTTTGTTTTCTTTTCACCTTCCCATCCCTTTAAAAAACAAAAACCTTGTTACAATGCATATTTGCATATAAATAAACATACATGTATACCAATAAATATATGTGTATGTAAATATACTTATACATGTGTGTATACATGCACACACACAGATACAAAGTCTACCCTGAGTCTGGCCAGAGATTACGGGTAGCATGCTTCATTTTGAGTACTCTGGAATTCTAGTTGATCATTGTATCATTTCCCCCCCCCCCCCCTGAGGCTGGGGTTAAGTGACTTGCCCAGGGTCACACAGCTAGGAAGTGTTAAGTGTCTGAGATCAGATTTGAACTCGGGTCCTCCTGAATTCAGGGCTGGTGCTCTATCATTGTGCCACCTAGCTGCCCCGATCATTGTATCATTAAAAATTCTTAAGTCTTTCAAAGTTTTGTCTTTGCAATATTGTTGTTGTATAAATTGTTTTCTTGGTTCCATTCACTTTGAATAAGTTCTTAAAAGTGTTCCTTTACAAGAAACTCAATGGGTTTCTCTGAAGCCGTTATAGCACAATAGTATTCTCTCACATTCATATGCTGTAATTTTGTTCAACCATCCCCCAATTGATGGTCATCCCCCTTGTTTGTAGTTCTTTGCTACCACAAAAAGAGATGCTATGAATATTTTTTGTTTATAAGGATTCTTTTCCTTTTAAAAATTGTTATGGGGATATTAATTGAGTAGTAGCATTATTACTGGGTCAAAGAGCTTGCATAATTTAATAACTTTTTGGACAGAGCCAAATTGTTTTCCAGGAGGGCTGGATCAATTACTCGATTTGCCAACAATGTTTTAATAAACTTATTTTCTCTCAACCATTGCAGATATTGGCTATTCTAAACTGATGATTTTGAAGTAGAACTTCCGATTTATTTATTTTGCATTTCTCTATTAGTAATCTGGTGGATGATTTTTTTTTTTCATGGTGATAGCTTTTATTTCTTTCTCTGAAAACTGTTTAACCATTTATCAATTCAGGGATGGCTTTTATTTTTATAAATTTAAATCAGATCTCCCTATGTCTTAGAAATTAAACCTTTACTGATGAGACTTGCTACAAAGATTTTTTTTTCTTCATAATTCACTTGTTTCCCTTCTAACTTTAGAGGTATTGTCTTTACTTGTGCAAAAATTTTTAAAAAATATTATATAATCAAAATTGTCTATCTTTTGTGATTTTTATGATCTCTTCCCCTAATCATATCTTAGGTATCAATTTATTATTTATTAAGTCCTGCAAAGTATCTCCTTGGTAATTTGTTTGGTATGGCATTAAAAGTGTAAATTAATTCTGGTAGTACTGTCATTTTTACTATATTGGCATGGTCTTATCATAAGCATTGAATATTACTCCAGCTATTTAATTATTCTTTATTTTTTAAATGAGCAATTAGTAGATGAATCTATACAGTCTTTTGTGGGCTTTGGGAAGTTGATCCTCAGATATTTTACACCCTTTGTAATTATTTGGAATGAGATTTTCTTTTCTACTATTGCTTCTTGTGTTTTGTTATTATTTAGAAGTTCTGTTGATTTTTGAAGATTTGTTTTGTAGCCTATAGTTTTGCTAAATTGTCTCAATTAGCAGCTTTTCTGATTGTGGGGTTTTCCCAAATAAATCATATCATCAGAGGTAATGCTATTTCCTCTTTGTCTATTTTTATTCTTTTCATTTTTTTATTATCTTACTGCTATTGATAATATTTCTCAAACTATATCAAATAATAAGGGGGATAGTGAGCATCTTTCTGTTTTTATTGTCTGTAAAGGAGATAAACTATTTCTGCATTTTTACATTTGTTTGCAATATCTCTGTGCCCAGTACATAGTCAGTTTTTGCAAACATTCTATATAGTGCAGAGAAATATGCAAATTCTTTTATTGTAACATTTAGAAAATTCTGTAGGTCCAAAACTAAGTAGGAAATATTGAATTCTCCTGTTATGATTTGTTACTATCTATATCTTTTTGAAACTCAAATAATAATCCCTTTTTGAATTTGGATGTTAAGGCAGTTGGAACAATTAAGTTTACTACTTATAATACTTTGATGTCAATGGTTTCTTTGAATATAATATAACTTGTTATCCTTTTAAAATTTTTTGAATGTTTTGATTTTGTCCTATCAGATAGCATGATTGTGCTTAATGGCACTTTACAATTGACCTGGCTTCACCCAGATGATGTTTGTAATCTAAAAAAATCTGGAGTCATTTCCTTCCATCTGCCTTAATATTCCATTGCAGCTATTTCTGATGTAGTGTTTGCAGTGTCAGTTGTAGCAGTAGCTTCAACACAGTTCAAGTGAGAAGGAAGAACTAATAGAAAGGAAACTGAAATAAATATATAGAAATAGCAGCTGTTTCCCAATGTAGAAATGGTCACAAGATATGTATTACATAATTTTCAGAAGGATATTTAAAAATATTCTCAAATTATCTAAAAATTTCAAATATTTCTGAAAAACAAGCTATTGACAACTATACAAGTATATTCAAAGTTGCTATTAATAAAATAAATAAAAATTGCACAACTCCAAAGTTCTACCTTAAAACAATCAGATTGGCAGATTTGTGATACCATTTGGGATCCCTCTCAAATGGGATGGAGATGTGGTAGGACAGGCACAATAAGGCATAATTATTGGTTGAAATTATGAAGTAGTTCAATCATTTAGGAAAGCAATTTGGAACTCTTCCACAAAATATTTTTCAAAAATGCTCATATCCTTTATCTCAGATGCATCAGTACTAGGCAAGAGGTCAACGACAGAGGGAAAGGACCTCTATGTATAAAAATTATCTATATCCAGTTTCTGGCCAATCCAAAGAGGGCTGCCACAAACATTCTTTCACATACAAGTCCCTTTATTTTTTGTAATTTTTGAACCATTTATTATTTTTTAATTTATTTTTTAGTCGTTCTTTCAATTTACTTGTAATTATTACATGGGAGTTGGTTTTACATATAGATATTTGAATATTCATGTTTAAAAAAAGAAAAGCAAAATAGGGACATTGGTAAAGAATGGTAAAGAATGAAGGACAAAGTGTATAGTGCTGACACTGAATGTTTTTCAGGGTTGGCATCCCTTGTATTTTAAGGAGACTAATCCTAGGGAGCAGATTTTTCAGAATTTGGGTTCCTTAATATAGTGCTGGAAATCTGAGGGCAGTGATTCAACCCAGGAAACAGATTTATGGAGCTTAAGTGATTTGCTCAAATTTGGATAGGCCCGAGGTAGGATTCTAATTCCAAAGCCAGTGCACCACCCTACAAATATTTGAGGAATCTAAGGACCATTGGTAGATGACTGGCAAAAATAAGTTTTTGGTTTTAATTTGTAAGATTAACCTTTATTTTCTTTGATTAACAAGGTTTTGTATCTTTTTTTTTTAATTTTAAAAAGAATTTTAAAAGAGATTTTCCCCCAATTACATTTAAACAATTTTTTATTTTTGTTTTTAAAACTTTAAGTTCCAGATTCTCTCCCTCATCCCCCCATAAGAAATCATATTAAACCTTATTATCATAAGCAGAAGTACAAATATGATTCATATTTCAGGACTTATTTATTCAAATAACCTATTAAAGTGCTATTGAACATATTCAGTGCTTAATGAAAGAATTCAGTTGAATTGAATCCATTCCTCAATTAGTCCTTAATTTAATGCCTGGTCCTGAGCTGGGTGGTTTGAGCTTCCTTTTAGTTTGGAATGGGCTTGTTAAATTTAGGAGCCTCCCCTGCCTTACCCCTCTATTCTTTCTTTTTCATAGACTCTGATCACTGCATTGGGACAGACAATCTATACTGTGGCATCCGTCATGACCTTGCTGTTCCTGCTAATGTTCATCTTTGCCATTTTAGGCTTTTGTCTTTTTGGCTCCAGTGATGGGGGTGATGTGAATAACTGGGGAAACCTGGCCTCCGCCTTCTTCACCCTGTTCAGCTTGACTACGGTAACTGTGTGTGAAGTTTTTTCAAAGTCACTGAGACCTGAATCAGGGATGAGGATCCCTGCTTGCTAGATGAAGTCAGTCTTTAGAATCTCTCTGCCTGCTCCTGGTTCTCTAGTATCCTCATGTTACCAACATTCCACCCAAAGCCCATTATCCTTTGGATAACCAATACCCAAAACTCTAACACTCCAGCCTCAGTGTTTTTCCTTATTATTTATTCCCATGCTTTTGGCCCCTCATCTATTATGTCTCTCATATGGCCTCATATATGAGCACTCATGTAAATTTTAATTCATGCTTTGCTATTTAATGGCAATAGTGTTTGGTGTCATGTTTTTCCAGTGGCACATTGTCCCTTTCTGAATAACACATTGGATAGAATGCAGTCAACATTTATTAAGCTCCTTATTTGCAGAACATTCTGCTAGACTTAAAAGAGCATGGGATATTGATATCTGCTTTTTTGGAGAATAAGACACCACAGATGTCTGTAATATTACATAATATATTATCACATGAAATAATAATATTACATGGCAAAGTAAATTATATTGAATATCACTTAAAAATATTACAACATGAAAAAAAATTAGAGAAGTACAAAACAAAATTTTCTGCAATGGGAAGGAAAAATCTTATGGCCAAAGAGGATTAAGCAGATTTCTCAGAGATTACATTTGAATTGGACTTCAACGGATGAGTAAGAATTTAACAAGAGGAGTGAAGGAGAGAGAGCCTCAGGTACTTCTGTTCAGTATCCATAAGTGGGAATTTAACACACTGAGGTAGTTGGGGAAGTGTGATAGACCTTTACTCCTTGCTTCTTTTCATCACTCTCTTAGCACCCAGTTTCTTTCTTTTGAGAATATTGAAGTGAGAGATAGAGACAAAAACAAAAACAAAAACCAATCAGGGGAACGGAATTAATATGCTAACTTGAAAACTATTTGAGGTACCTCTCAGACTTATTAATCTCACATGCTGGATGGGCATTTATATGTTATGCAAAACTATCATAAATATGCACTCTCAGCATAATCACCTTGGATCTAATTAAAGACAAAATCTTTCAAATGCATATTTTCCTTCCCTGTCCATCTCTCCCGATTCATAGTGGGGGAAAAATATCTTAATTTTAAGAGGATCTGGGTTCAACTGGCCTCTGAAATTTGTTCCCTGTATACTTGGTGTAGTCATTTACTTCCTTGGACCTCACTTTACTCAGCTGCAAATTGAAGGAGCTGGATTAGATAGCTTCTGAAATATCTTCTAGCTCTAGCTCTGTGATCCCATATATTAGGTTGTCAAAAAAAAGTTCTCAAAAAAGAATCAATTTTCTATAATTGAAAAAAAGTAACTACATGCTAAATTACTTTTTTAGGAAGGAAAATAAATGTTCCCATCATAATTTCCAAAAGATTGGTACTCTTGGTCTTACTTCTTAAAGATATTTGATGTCAGTTGATCCCTGAGGTCAGCTAGAGTTCTTAAGCAATTTTCTCCTTGACTATTGAGACACTTTAGGAAGGTTACTGCATTCTGCCTCAAGAGTATAGCGGCACAGTAGATAGCCTGGTGCAGAGGAGTTGAGTCCAAATTCCACCCCTCTGGGAAAATTTAATTCTCCCAAAATCTTAGTGCTTAATTCCCAGAATGTAGCAACTAACAGATTTGAATACTGTAGAAAAAATTAAAGTAAAAATTCATTTGATTCAATTGAATCTGGGACTATAGGATTCTGTCTTTCCTTCCAGGTGGATGGCTGGACAGATCTTCAGCAAGACCTGGATGAGCGGGAGTTTGCTCTGAGCAGAGCTTTTACCATTTTCTTCATCTTGCTGGGCTCCTTTGTGTTCCTCAGTATGTTTGTTGGTGTCATGATCATTCACACAGAGGTGAGTTCTAATTCTGGCATCTATTTCAGGGAATACTAGGGAGTAAAGGAGTGGGAACTTGAATAGTAGGCAGAGAACACAGATTCTATCTGGAACACTCACATAGATGCTTAAACTGAGAAAGAAATTAGGGGTGAGAGAGATACTTGAAATATGGAGTAAGTTGGAGAGATACATCTTATTAAGGGGATGCTCTTTTTCTAAGGCACTTAGTTCTTTCATCCTCTGAAAGAGGTTGGGGAAGGATAAGGAATAGCCTTGCAGACCTGTAGTTTATAGCAGACCTATAGTTGTTGCTATTTGGCCCATGCTGGGATGACAAATTTTGTGGACAGTGTACAACAATCCCTTTTCCAACTGAAATCTCCACCTCCTTCTTGGTATAGTGTGGGATGCAAGGTGCTGAGGGCCTGGGCAGTAGAGAAAGCTTTGAGTGACTCCTGACTCCTTCATTTCTGAAAGGATAAGTAATTGAGTAAACATTCTGTTACATAGTATGTTTAAGGAATGGAGTTTCCAGCTTAGTATGAGATAATTTTGGCTAGAATTAGTATACATAGTAAGCACATTTATCATAAAATGGAGGTTGATCTTAGAAACCAAAGCCTAACATTTTGATCCTACAAATTGGGAAGCTAAGGCCCCAAGGTGACAAATAACTGAAAGTCTCACAATGAGTTAGTAGCAAAGATGAGATTAAAATCAAGACAATGCTAAAGGTGGAGTCAAGAGGGTAAAGGCAGGGACTCTCCTGAACTCTTCCCCCCAAACTTCTTTAAATACCTTTAAATAATGATTTAAAATACATTTCAAAAAGATGGAGGGAAACAATTTCCTAGCCCAGCACAGGCTCTGTGGTGTGAGGGTGAGACTGAAGTGTAGTCCAGCCCAGGCTGCAATAGCGCAATCCTGCCCAGGAAAACCAGGAACAAGCCTTGGGGAGACTGAATCAGTGGCTGAAGTGGCTGTTTCTATACCTCCCAGTCCACTGACACAGGAAAAGTGTATTGCACCAAGATAAGGAAGCACAGCCCACTACAGGCTGTGCCAGTAAAGACCTAGCAAAACAGGAATAGACATTGAAAGCCACTGAATGAGTAGGGCAGCAACAGTGGTGGTGGTGGCTTTCCAGAATCTCAGCCCACAGACAGTAAGAGAGTTGAACAGCTGGTCAGAAGGAAATGACAGTGGTCTCTTTGCTAGCACTGAGGCAGGACTCTGTTACTTTGGCCAAAATGCGATCCTGGACTCAGTCTGGCTCAGGCCTGGGATGAGGAGGAGCAAAATAGCACAGCAGAGCTTGTAGACACAATGGAGTGCAGACCCTCCTCACCATTCTAAGGCAGAAAAGAATGCTTCTGGTCACACACAGACCACAGGACAGGCAGGAGAGGAGTGGATACACTTCTTGGATCATACTGCAGTGGGAGAGCAAGTTCAATAATGAAAAATTTCCAAGAGACACGGACTTGTTTCTCTGAGGTAGGGGCTTTATTATCATAAACAATCACCATCAGGAAAATCTCTGGTCTAAGGGAGTTTGCTGATATTTATAAGACAAGGGTTGTCTCCTCTTCAGGGAGGTGACTCTTTAATCATTGGTTGGAACTAACAAGGCTCTGATGGGATCCCAGACCTTGAAACACTCAGCACAACCCACATTTTCTACACCTGGCTAAGTGGGCGACAGCATCCTGTTTTTTTTGCCCCCCCTGTAATCAGCTGGCTATGCAGAAACTAACAAAGGTCTCATTGGGACCCATTCCAATACCATTAGGGAAGAAATGAAAACTTACAGGTCTCTAGAAGGATCTCTTGAAAACAGCTGTATAAAACCCTGAAGCTTGGGACATTGCGCCTTCCACCCTGGAAACAAAGTATTACTTTAACAAAGAGTTAAAAATTAAGTAATAACCTGGAAAAATGAGCACACAACAGAAAAAAGATTCTGATCATACAAAGACATAGTGACCAGGAAGATCAAAATATACAATGAATGTAAGGAAATGTTATTGTTCTATAAGAAATGATGAGCAAGCTGATTTCAAAAAAGCCAGGAAAGATTTACGTGAAGTTATATACTAAGTGAAGTGAGCAGAGCCAAGAGAATATTGTATGTAACAACAATAAGATTATGTGATGATCAACTGTGATGGGTTGACTCTTTTCAACAATGAGGTGATTCAAGGCAACTCTAATAGACTTGGGATGAAAAGAACCATCTGTATCCAGAGAGACAACTATGGATATTGAATGTGGATCAAAGTATAGTATTTTCGTTTTTTAAAAATTGTTGTTTTTGGTTGTTTGTTTTTTATTCTCATTTTTTTCCTTTTTGATTTGATTTTTCTTGCTCAGAATTACAAATATGGAAATATGTTTAGAAGAATTGCACATGTTTAACCTATATCAGATTACTTGCTATTTTGCGGGCAGAAGAGGGGGGAAGAAAAGGAGAAAAATTTGGAATATAAGATTTTGCAAAGGTGAATGTTGAAAACCACTTTGTTTATATGTGGAAAAAATAAAAAGCTATTAAAAATAAAATGAAATGACAACTTCTATAAAAAGAGATCAAAATATACACCTAAAAGATAATAAGAAAGACAAATCTACATCCAAAACTTCCAAGAAAAATAAGAATTAATCTCAAGCCATCAAGAACTCAACAGGGATTTTGAAAATCAAATAAAAGAAGTAGAAGGAAAATTAGGAAGAGAAATGAGAAATACAAAAAGTGAATGAGGAGAATATTATCTTAAAAAGCAAAATTGGCCAAAAGAAAAAGGAGGTACAGAAAATTACTGAGGAAAATAATTCCTTAAAAATTAGATTCAAATTATTGTTCTGTAAGAAATGAAAAATGAAAAATTAAGAATTGAGAGAGGGATGTACTGGGATAAGGGGAAAGGGAGAGGTAGAACAGTATAAATTATCTGCCATACAAGAGGCAAGAAAGAGCTTTTATAGTGAAGGGGAAGAGGGGGAGGAAAGACGAAGTGTATGAACCTTACTCCCATAAGAATTGGCTCAAAGAGAGAACAACATACATACTCAACTGGATACAGAAATCTAATTTACCTAAGGGAATTTGAGAAGGGGGGAAGATGATAGGAGGGAGGGCATATTGGGGGAGCAGTAGTCAGAAGCAAAATTCTTTTGAGGAGGGACAGGGTGAAGGGAGAGAGAACAGAATAAAAGGAAGGAATACGTTAGCAATAGTTTTGGTGAAAGAATTTTGAAGCAAGTTTTTTTTGATAAGGGCCTTATTTCTCAGAAATATAGAGAAAGAGTAAAAAAAAAATAAGCCATTCCCCAGTTGATAAATGATCAAAAGATAAACAGTCTTCAGATGAAGTACTCAAGCTCTTGAAAGTCATATGGAAAAAATACTTTTAACCCACTATTGATTGGAGAAATGAAAATTAAAACCATTCTTAGTAAGTATCATATATTGATTAGATTGTCTAAAAGGTCAAAAAAGGAAAATGACAAATATTGGAGGGAATGTAGGAAAAATGAGAAATTAATGCATTGTTGGTAGAATTGTGATTTAATTCAATTATTACATGGAGCAATTTGCAACTATACCCAAAGGGCTATAAAAACTATGTGTACTCTTTTTCTTAACAATACTACTTCTAGGAATATATCCCAAAATAGATTTTTTTTAAAAAAAAGCACTTATATATACAAAAATATTTATAGCAGCTTTTGTCTCAGGGCAAAAAATTGGAAATTGAGGAAATTCTATCAATTGCAAAATGGCTGAATAAATTGTGGCATGTGATAAAAATGGAATGCTATTGTGCCATAAAAAAAATGATGAGGAGGATGCTCTCAGAATATCTTGGAAAGATTTCCATGAACTCATGCAAAGTTAAATGTACTGTGTACAAAGTAACAGCAATATAGTAAGATGATAAATAAATGACTTGACTATTCTCAGCAATAAATAATCCAAGACAATTCTGAAGGACTTAATGATGAAAAAGACTATCCATATCCAAAGAAAGAACTGATTGTGTCTGAAGCATTTAAAAAAAACCTTTTTCTTGAGTTTATTTTGGGGTGGAATCTGTTTTCTTTCACAACATGACTTTTATGAAAAAACAAAAACAAAAACAAAAAAACTTCAGTGCTAAGTTTCTTCCATTGTACCAAAGCTACCTTCCTCTGACTTAACAGTTTTTTAAAAGATTCAGTATATACTAATCAGTGCCTTTTCTAGGGATCAACAAATTTCTGAGCTTTTCTATGCTTTGAGGGATACACCTCGTAGAGAACAGACATAAAAAGAGTGAAGAGTTAGAGTAGCAATCAGGAAAAAAGAAATGAGAAGTGTGAAAAATGTACCATCTTTAGAGGCAGAGATCATCAGGATTTTTACCAGGGAGCAGAAAGGAGTGGCTTTAAAGGCATTTCTTCACCTAAACCTTCCTATAATCACAGCAGGTTCATGACTTTAGACTGCCTTTATCTTACAAAGGCCATTGTCATATCTAACTTTCTACCATGGTGTAGTGAAAAGTATTTTGGATTTGGAGGCTGAAGAACTAGGTTTAGATCTCAGCTCTTCAGCAAAGTTCACAATCAACAGACAAAGCATCAACCTCCTTTGTGTGGGGTACTGTCCTGAGTACTGAGGATCAAAGGTAAAACAAAAATTCAGTCCTGTCCTCTAGATGCTTATCATCTATATCAACTTAGATAATTAACTTCCTTTTTCAGAACCTCAGTTTCCTCATACAAAACAAAAGGATGGAACTACTTGCTCTCGAAGATCCCTTCCAGATTTAAAACTTTATTATCTTGGTCTGTTCTTGGTCTGATTAGGATTCAATCAAGAAATTTGAAAAGGAATTGGCAACTGAGCGACATATGGCTGTTTTACAAGAGAAGCAAAATATCCTGAGGAAGCAGCAGGCAGAAGTCAACAGACTCATGCAGAAAGGGGTATGTAATATCAATGGAAGTTGAAACCAGATTAGATGGTATTGTCTGTGGTTGGCATGGATGGAAAACCAATATGGGGAAAGTTTGTGGCATATAATTTTAACCTGACTATCTACATGAGCAAATTTTTTTCTCCATTTTTGAAAATCAGAGGCAGTTAGAGGCAATTTTGAATATCTAGAATAATGTTAATGCTACTTTTTTTTAAATTACAAAGGTCATATAATTATAGAATCTCAAAGTTGAAAGAGTCCTCAAATTCTACCTAGTCCAATCCATTTGTGTATAGGAATCTTTTGTATATTCTCTGAGTGAATTTAGAAGCTGAAGAGTTAAGAGGGCTCTTAGGGGATTTCCTAGTCCATCTTCTTATCAATTTGTTAATTACCTTTATGTAATCTATAACAGTCTGTTCTTGAAAACTTGGGGGGAGAGGGGAAATTAAGAAATTGCTGACTTTTGTGCTTAGCTGATTTCATTATTGAACAGTTCTAACTATTAACTTGTTTTTTTCTTACATTCAGCCAATATGTTCAAATCTGGTCTCAGACATGTGTGGCCTTGGGCAAGTCAATTAATCTTGTTTGCCTCAGTTTTCTCATCTGTTAAATAAGCTGAAGAAGGAAATGGCAAACTCTCCAGTATCTTTGCCAAGAAAACCTCAAATGGAATAAAAAAGATCTAATTAAAATAGATAAAATAGATATCTATTAAAATAGATAAGAAACTACATCTTACTAAAGGGTGCCATAAATAATGAAGTAATATCAATACTAAACATATATGAACAAAATGGTATAGTATCCAAATTCCTAGAGAAGTTCAGAGAATTACAAGAAGAAATAGACAGCAAAACTATACTAGTGGGGGATCTCAACCATTCTCTATCAGAACTAGGTAAATTGAACCACAAAACAAACAAGAAAGAAGTTAAGGAGGTAAATAGAATTTTAGAAAAGTTAGTTATGATAGACCTTTGGAGAAAACTGAATGGGGACAGAAAGGAATATACTTTTTTTCTTGGTAGTACATGGAATTTACATTAAAATTGACCATGTATCAGGACATAAAAATCCTCTAAAAGAATGCATCTTTTTCAGATTATGATGTAATAAAATTACATTATTACAATAAAAAGGGCCAGGGAAAAATGGACCAAAAATTAATTGGAAACTAAATAATCCTAAAGAACAAGTGAGTGAAATAACAAATCATAGAAACAATTGAGAATGACAATAATGAGACAACATACCAAAATTTATGGGATGCAGCCAAAGCAGTTCTTGGGAAATTTTACCTCTTTAGATGCTTGCTTGAATAAAATAGAGAAAGAGAAGATCAATGAATTGGGCATGCAACTAAATAAAGCTAGAAAAAGAACAGATTAAAAACCCCTAATTAAATACCAAATTTGAAATTCTGAAAATAAAATTCTGAGATTAATAAAATGAAAGTAAGAAAACTATTGAACTAATAAACAAATCTAAGAATTGGTCTTATGAAAAACAACAACAAAATAGATAAACCTTTAGTTAATTTGATAGAAAAAGGAAAGAAGAAAGTCAAATTTCTACTATCAAAAATGAAAAGGGTGAACTTCCCACCAATAAAGAGGAAATTAGAGCAATAATTAGGGGCTATTTTGTCCCACTGTGTGCCAATAAATCTGATAATCCAAGTGAAATGGATGAATACTTACAAAAATATAGATTGCTCAGATTAACAGATTAACAAATTAACAGGAAAAATTACTGAAATAGTCCCATTTTAGAAAAAGAAATTGAACAAGTTATTAATCAGCTCCCTAAGAAGAAATCTTCAGGGCCAGATGGATTTACAAGTGAATTCTACTGAATGTTTAAAGAACAATTAATTCCAATACTATGCAAACTATTTGAAAAAATAGGGAAAGAAGGAGTCCTACCAAATTCCTTTTATGATAAAAATATGATGCTGATACCTAAACCAGGTAGGGTTAAAACAGAAACAGAAAATTATAGAATAATTTCCCTAATGAATATTTATGCAAAAATCTTAAATAAAATATTACCAAAGAGATTACAGCAAGTTATTGCTAGGATAATACACCAGAAGTTATACTAGGAATGCACAGTTGGTTCAATATTAGGAAATATTTGACTATAATTGACTATGTCAATGACCAAACTAATAGAAATTGTATAATTGTCTCAATAGATGCAGAAAAACAATTTGACAAAATCTAGCACTCCTTACTATTAAAAACACTAGAAAGCCTAAGAATAAATGGAGTTTTCCTTAAAATGATCAGTAGCATCTATCTAAAATCATCACCAGGTATCATATGCAATGAGGATAAACTAGTAGCATTCCCAGTAAGATCAAGGTGAAAAAGTTTGCTCATTATCATCATTATTATTCAATATTGTATTAGAAATGTTAGCTTTATCAATAAGAGAAAAAAAGAAAGAAAAGAAATTAGAATAGGTAATGAAGAAATCAAATTATCACTCTTTGCAGATGATATGATGATATACTAAGAGATTCCTGGAGAATCAACTAAAAAACTATTAGAAACAATTAAGTACTTTAGCAAAGTTGCAGGATACAAAATAAATCCACATAAATCATCAGCATTTCTATATATTACCAACAAAGTCCAGCAATGAGAGATACAATGAGAAATTTTATTTAAAATAACTGCAGATAATATAAAATATTTGGGCACCTACCTGCCACGAAAAAGTCAGAAACTATCTGAACACAATTACAAAACATTTTCTACAAAAATAAAGTCAAATCTAAACAATTGGAAGGATATCAAGTGCTCATATGTAGGCTAAGCAAATATAATAAAAATGACAATTCTAAAAATAATAACAAAGTTCATCTGGAGCAACAAAATGTCAAGAATTTCAATGGAATTAATGAAAAAAATACAGGTAGCTTATCTAAATCAGATAAAAAACTATATTATAAAGCAATGGTCATCAAAACCATTTGGTATTGGCTAAGAAATAAAAGAGTTGATCAGTGGAATAGGTTAGGTTCACAAGACACAATAGTCCATGACTACAGTAATTTAGTGTTTAATAAACCCAAAGACCCCAGATTCTGGGATAAGAACTCAATTTGACAAAAAATTGCTGGCAAAGTTGGAAAATAATATGACAGAAACTAGACATTGCCCCACACCTAAAACACTATATATACTAAGATAAGGTTGAAATAGGTTCATGAGTTAGACATAGTGATATTATAAGAAATTAGAAGAATCAAGGATAGTCTGTCTCTCAGATCTATGGAAAAAGAAGGAATTTATGGCCAAAGAAGAACTAGAGTACAGTATAAAATGCAAAATGGATAATTTTGATTATAATAAGTTGAAAAGTTTTTGTACAAACAAAACTAATGCAGGCAAGATTAGAAAGGAAGCAGAAAACTGGGGAAAAAATCTTTACATCCAATCTTTACATAAAGGTCTCAATTCTAAAATATATAGAGAATTAACTCAACTTTATAAGAATACAAGCCATCCTCCAGTTGATAAATGGTTAAAGGATATGAATAGACATTTTTCAGATGAAATTAAATTTCTAGTCATATATGAAAAAATGCTCCTAAATCACTATTGATCAGAGAGATGCAAATTAAGATAACTGATATACCACTACATACCTCTCAGATTGACTAAGATGACAGGAAAAGATAATGATAAATGTTAAAGGGCATGTGGGAAAACTGAGACAGTAATACCTTGTCGGTGGAGTTGTGAACTAATCCGACCATTCTGGAGAGCAATTTGGAACTATATTCAAAGAGCTATGTAACTGTGCAAACCCTTTAATTCAGGAGTGTCTCTACTGGGTTTGTATCCCAAAGAGATAATATAAAAGGGAAAAGGACCCACGTATACAAAAATATTTGTAACAGTCCTTTTTGTAATGAAAAGGAACTGGAAACTCAGTGGATACTCATCAGTTGGGGAATGGTTGAATAACTTATGGTATATGAATGTTATGGAATATTATTGTTCTAAAAGAAACAATCAGGAGGATGATTTCAGAAAGGCATGGAAAGATTTACATGGACTGATGCTAAGTGAAGTGAGTATAACCAAGAGAACATTCTACACAGCAAGAACTATATCATTATGTGACGCTCAATTCTGATGGATGTGGCTCTTTTCAAAAATAAGGTGATTCAAGTCAATTCTAATAGACTTGTGATGGAGAGAACAATCTGCATCCAGAAAGCAGACTATTGAGACTAAACATGGATCACAACATAGTTTTTCACTTTTTTGTTGTTGTTTGTCTGCTTTTTGTTTTTTCTCATTTTTTCCCTTTTTGATCTGATTTTTCTTGTGCAGCATGATAAATGTGGAAATACATATAGAAGAACTGTACATGTTTAATATATATTGGATTATTTGCTGTCTAAGGGAGGAGATGAGAAGAGGGAGGGAGAAAAATTTGGAACATAAGGTTTTGCGAGGGTGAGTGTTGAATTTTGTATGTATTTAAAAAATAAAAAGCTATTTAGAAAAAGTACATTAAGCAGAATGACCAAAAAACAAACAAACCCCAAATGGGCTTACAGTCAGACACTAATGAAAAACGACTGAACAAGAGCAAAACAGTAAATCTAATTAGTCTTCCATCATAGGACCTTTTAAATATTTAAAGAAAGTGATTGCTCACATGCTATATTAATCTTATATTCTCTTTTATTTTAGAGACACTTCCTGTTTTAAAATGGGATGCAGAATTCAACTCTATACTTCAGATATGGTCTGACCAAGGCAAAGTTCAGTAGGACACTCACCTTACTCATACTAGGCACAATACCTTCTATTAATTCAACCTGATATTGCATTAACTTTTTGATTAAATACATTTTACAATTTATTCATATTCATGAAAATATTTTAAGTTTTTTTAACATGAACTCTTGTTAAACCAGATCTCTTGTACTTGTACAGTTGATTTCATAGACTGTGTATAAATTGTATTATAATAAACAGATGTTCCTTTCCATATATAATCTGAGCCTGCCAAAGTCATCTTCACTCTTCATTCTGTCATGCAAAAGGATATTATTCCTTTTCAATTCTTTATTAAATGTTTTATATTTCACTAATACATGTAAAATAATTTTAACATGTTTGTAAAACTTTGAGTTCCAGATTCTCCTCCTTCTTCCTTTGCCACTCCCCCCATTGAGAAGGCAATGTGAAATTATGCAAAACATTTCCACAAAAGTCTTGTTGTGAAAGAAAACCTAACTCTCCTTCCTCCCCCCAAAAATCACAAGAAAAATAAAGTTTAAAAAGTAGGCTTTATTCTGTATTCAGACACCTGTTCTTTCTGTTCTATTCAGAATTCTATTCTGATTCTACTGAGAATCAGTTCTTTCTCTGGGAATGCATAGCATTTTTTATCTTAAATCCTTCAGTATAATCTTGGATCATTGTATTGCTGAGAATAGCAAAGTCATTCAAAGCTGATCATCTTATAATATTGCTACTTCACAAAAAATAATATTAGTGATTCTTCCTAACTTTGTCATCTATGAAAATTTCAAGCACTCATTCTTTCATCTAGGTAAATGACAGAAATGTTGGATAGAAAGGGGCCAAGAATGGAAAAGTGCAGTATATCACTATTCATCCCCTTAAGGCTGATGTCAATCAACACCAAAGAAAACAACATGTCTTTAAAAGCAATTTATTATTATTATTTTTTTTAGAATTTTTCTCTCAATCTTCAGCTTATTTTGGGATTTTGCCTTCTTGAAAAGGCAGTATAATAGTGTAGTGTACTGAATTTAGAATTAGGAAGATCTGGGATTCAAATCTCTTCTTAGATGTCTATTAGCTGGGCAATTCACTTAACTTCTCTATGCCTCAATTTTCTCATTTATAAAATGTGGGGATCAGACTTAATAATCTTTAAAATCCTTTCCAGCTCTCAATCTATGATTCTGATGTTCTTTTTAAAAAAGTGTTATAGATTCTTTAAAAAATATTTTATTTTAATCAGTCCAAATTCACCATCTTCCACCTAACCTTTCTTGTCCCCCAGTTGTTATCACAGGAAAACAAAACCCATTACAAGCATGTATAATTAATCTAAACTACTTTCCATATTGATCATGCCCCCTCAAAATTTATATTCTGAGCCTTTTTATCTCTGTCAGGAGGTGTGTAATATGTTCTATCAGTCCTCTAGAATTGTAATTGATCATTACATTGTGTTTAGCCCAATAGCATTCTATCACATTTATTTGCTGTAACTTGTTCATTGATTCTTCAATTTATAGGTGTTCCCTCAGATTCCTATTTTTTTTTTGACGTCTTAAAAAGACCTATCTTTTTCTTTTTTCTTTTTTTTTTTTTAAATATCTTTAGAGGTTGCTTTAGTTAGGACTAATCCCTCCCTTAATTTACCTTTCTTCTGATTCCCCTTTCTTTTTTTGCTCTTCTCCCTCCTATTTCCCTGTTGAATATAACTTTTTTGTATGCCCAATGAGTGTGTGTATATGTGTGTATCCTTCTTTTGACCAGTTCAGATGAGAATGAGGTACAAGTGTCAGCTACTCCTCTTTGTTCGTTGTTTGTATAAATGTCTACACACATATACACTCTTGATTATATGAGATAATTTTGCCTAACCTTACTTTCCCTTACTCTTAAATATTTATTCCCTATCTCCCTTTCCCATAGCATTATATTCAATTTTATTTAGTAAGTTATAGGTGATAGGCCCATATCTCTTACCTTTTGGAATTTTGTATTTTATGTTCTATGCTTCCTTATCATGGTGGCTGCTGAGTCATGTGAGATACTATTCTGTTGCCTAGGGTCTAAGCCACACTGCTGCTATTTGTGTCTGAACATCCTTCTTTCTCAGGAAACTATAAAGGGCCAATTTACATAGGAATGTTTTTTTTATACTCAGGTCCTCTTCTCAATCCTCTCTGATTCTGTGTCCCACTACTGGGAAGTAGTTGTATCCTTTTTCTGATGTGCAGCTTCTTTCCAAGGGCTGACAATTCTTCCTGTTTGTCTCCCAGTGATGAGCTTAACTGGACAAATGATTCACTGTGACTTTTTCTGTATTTCTCCATCAGAATTTATTTTAGTATATTTGGTATATAAGATTCAAGAGAATTACAAATGGATAAATAGGAAACAGAAATCTTAAGTGATTTAATAAGGTAAAACAGATCAGATTCCTATATAGGAAGATGATACTTGTGATTCCTAAAATCTTTCTCATTAAGCAGGCTGATTTCAGAAAAGCCTGGAAAGACCTACATGAACAAATGCCAATTAAAGTGAGTAGAACTAAGAGAACATTATACACAATAACAAGATTAATGTGATGATCAAATGTAATGGACTTTGGCTCTTTTTAACAATGAGATGATTCAAGGCATTTCCAATAGACTTGTGATGGAAAGTGCCATCTGCACCCAGAGAGAGAACTTACAAATATGGAAATATGTTTAGAAGAGCTGCACATATTTAACCTATATCAGATTTCTTTTTGTCTTGGGGAGGGGGAGAAGGAGAGAGGGAGAAAAATTTGTAACAAAAAGTTTTTGTAAAGGTGAATGTTGAAAACTATCTTTGCATGTATTTGAAAAAATAAAATAATATTTAAAAGTTTAAAAAGAAAAGTGATAATGATAAAAACTTTCTCATTAGTACATATATATATTCCTATACATACATATATCTATATATACAGAGAGAGAGAGAGAGAGACAGAGAGACAGAGAGACAGAGAGAGAGAGAGAGAGAGAGAGAGAGACAGAGAGACAGAGACAGAGAGAGAGACAGACAGACAGAGAGAGAGAGAGAAAGATCACAAGTGTGAGTTGAATATGAAGGAATAAAAAATTAAAAAAAATAAAATTAAGGGATGAGGAAAAGGAATATACTAGGAGAAAGAAAAAGAGAAAGGTAAAATTGGTAAGCTATTTCACATAAAAGAGACAAGAAAAAGCTTTCAAAGTGGAGGGAAAGATGAATGGAAGTGGGGAGTGAGTGAACCGAACTCTCATTGGAATTGGCTCAAAGAAGGAAATACTCAATTGGATATAGAAATTTATCTTATGCTACAGGAAAGGAGAAGAGGAAAGGGATTAGACAAGAAGGTATATAATAGAAGGAACTGCAGATTGGGGGAGGTGGTAGTCAGAAGCAAAACACTTTAGAAGAGGGAAATAGTGAAAGGGGATAGAGAACATAATAAATAGGAAGGGGGAAATAGGATGGAAAGAAATACAGTTAGCAATCATAACTGAAAAAAGTTTTGAATCAATTTTCTTTGATATATATTTTGATATATATATTGATTTCTCAAATATATAGAGAACTGAGTCAAATTTATAAAAATAGGAGTCATTTCTCAGTTGATTAAAGACAAAAATATGAATGATTTTTAGATGAAGTAATTAAAGCTAGATGAAAAAAATGCTCTAAACCACTTTGGATTAGAGCAATGCAAATTGGAACAATTCTAGGCACTACCTAGTACCTACTAAATTGGCTAATATGATAGGATAGGAAGGACAAATGTTGGAAAGAAATGTGGAGGAAAATAATGTAGAGGGCTACAGATAGTGGGGGAATTCTGGGAAAGATATATTTGAAGCAAGGATACTTACTTAGTATGATGAGATAATGGTTCTCTAGTTCACATATACTTAGTGTGATGTAATGTAATCAGACTGAGGTATTTAATGGCTGGGAGGACTGGAGACTGGAGCTTCTCAGACCCAGACTCAGACTCAGACACAAGACAGAGATAGAAACAGAGATCCTCCTGATGGCTCTCCTGCCTTCATCACTCCTCCACCTAAGAACAAGATTTGTCCAGAGATCCTCCAGAGAGCTAATGCGGACATTTTAAAATAAGATATTAATGCATTGGTGATGGAGTTGTAAATTGGTTCAACCATTCTGTAAAGCAATTTGGAACTAAATCCAAAGGGATATAAAATAATGTATTCTTATTGACCTAACAATACCATGACTAGGTCTGTATCCCAAAAGAGAGAAAAGAACTCAAATGACAAGGACCTATATGTATAGAAATATTTGTAGCAGCTGTTTTCTGGTGTCAGGGAGTTAGAAATTAGGAGGATGCCCATTTATCGAGGAATGGTTGCACAGACTGTGTTATGTGATTGTAATCGAATACTATTATAAGAAATGATGATCAGAATGCTCAGAAAAACCTGGAAAGACTGGACTGATACAAAGTAAAATGTACTGTGTACAAAGTAACAACCATCTTGTAAGATGTTTAACTGTGAATGACTTAGCTATTTTCAGCAATACTATAATCCAAGACAACTCTGAAAGACTTAAGAAGAAAAGGTCCATCCATTCCCAGACAAAGAACTGATGGTATCTGAATACAGATTGAAGCATACTTTTTAAACTTTATTTTTCTTCAGTTTTTTTTTTTTTTTGGTCTGTCTAACCACATAATTAATTTGGAAATAAAAGAAATTGGAGGAACTAGAATAGACAATGAAGAAACAAAACTATTACTCTTTTCAAATGTCATACTTGGAGAATCCTAAAGAATCAACTAAAAATTCATTGAAATAATGACCAATTTTAGAAAGGTTGCAGCATATAAAATAAACTCATCAATAAAACCCAACAACAAAGAGAATAATTGCAGACCATATAAAACACTTGGGAGTCTACCTGTCAAGATAAACCTAGGAATATATGAACTCCAATTGCAATTTCACATAAAGTCAGATCAAAATAGAATTGTTCACATATTCATTTATTAATTGTGCCATAGGGGTCCATACATAGCATAAAACCTATAGATTTCATTATTAACTTCACTGTTTTCTTTTTCTCTCTAGAGAAAAAGTGAATTTCAAACTTTCAGTGAGTTGGTGGAAGGTTTTAAGAAGACTCTAAGACATACAGACCCTATGGTCTTGGAAGATTTCTGTACCACTCTTCCCTTCATTGATATTTACCTGTCAACACTGGACAACCAAGATAATACTATTGTTAAGTAAGTCCATTCTTGACCACTTGGGTCATTAGATCCAAACTTATTTCTTTTAGCCCAAACTCACAAATGACCTAGAAACTCTTTCATTTTTAAGAGAGCTTCTTTTGGGGGGTGAGGGTTCCTGTTGGTAAAAAGCATTTAAGTGTAAGTAATAGAGAGAAAAAACTAACAGTTCCTGCCCACAAAGAACTCACATTCTAATGGGGAGACAGAATGTAAATAATTGGGTTCAGAGAAGATATATACAGATAGAAGATGATTTCAGGTTTCTTGTAGATGGTGGAATTTAAGCTGAGACGTGAAATAAGTCAGAGAAACTAAGAGGTGGAGGTGAAGAGGTAGAAGGAAAGCATGGAAAAGCATTGGAGAAAGGGGATGGAAAAAACAACTACGTCATTGTAGCTGGGACACAGACTTTCAAGGTAGGAAGGAATCAAGTTATGGAGAGCTTTAAATGACAAATTTTAAATTTGATCCTGGAGGCAATAATGTTTTTTTTTTTTTTTTTTTTTTTTTCTCTCTACTTCTACCTCAGTATGACTGACTGGGCATTTCTAGACCATAATTTGCCCCAGCTCCCTACTTTTCCCTTATCTGTCTTTCAGTATTAAGGGAAAAGATTAGACTGGTAATAAACAAATATGTCACTAACTCATTTTGGGAATGTAGTCCAGCCACTTAAATTCTGCTTCTAAGTCCCCTTTTCTTCCATTGCAAGGCAGTTTTCATTCAGTGTTCCCCTACTCTACCAATAATGTCTTCTTTGCAGTAGAGGGAAATCATTAAAAATAGACCTAACTCAGAGAATATGAACAGACAATTTTCAGATATAGAAATTAAAACCATTTCTAGTGATATGAAAAAAATGTTCTAAAAATCACTATTGATTAGAGAAATGCAAATTAAAACAATGCTGAGGTACCACTTCATACCTTTCAGATTGGCTCAGACTACAGGAAAAGATAATGATAAATGACAGAGGATATGTGGGAAAATTGAAACATTAATACATTTTTTTTTTCTGAGACTGGGGTTAAATGGCTTACCCAGGGTCACACAGCTAGGAAGTGTTAAGTGTCTGAGACCAGATTTGAACTTAGGTCCTCCAGAATTCAAGGCTGGTGCTCTATCCGTTGCGCCACCTGGCTGCCCCCACATTAATACATTGTTGATGGAGTTTTGAATTGATCCAACCATTCTGGAGAGCAATTTGGAACTATTGGCTAAAGGGCTATCAAACTATGCATACCTTTTGATCTAGCACTGTCTCTACTGGCGTTGTATCCCAAAGAGATCCTAAAAAGGGAAAAGGACCCACATGTGCAAAAACGTTTGTAGCAGCCTTTTTTGTAATGATAAGGAACTGGAAAAGGAGTTGGCATATGAATATAATGGAATATTATTGTTCTACAAGAAATAATCAGCAGAATGATTTCAGAAAGGCCTTTGGAGAGACTTAGATGAACTGATGCTAAGTGAAGTGAGTAGAAAATTTAACCAAGAGAACATTGTATATAGCAACAAGAAGATTATATAATGATCAACCATGATGGTTTTGACTTTTTTCAACAATGATGTGATTTAGGGATTCCAATAGACTGTGATTGAGAGAGCCATCTTCCACCAGAGAGAGGATTATGAGCACTGAATGTGGATCATATTATATTATTTTCACCTTTGTTATTGTTTGCTTGCTTGGTTTTTTCTTTCTCATTTTTCCCCTTTTAATCTGATTTTTCTTGGGCAGAATAATAAATGGGAAAATACGTATAGATGAACTGTACATGTTAACCTATATTTTGCTGTCTAGGAGAGGGAGAAAGATTTGGAACGCAGGGTTTTTGCAAGGATGAATGTTGAAAATTATCTTTGCATGTATTTTGAAAAATAAAAAGCTATTCTTATAAACAATTTTTAAAAAACAGACTTAACTGATTTTGATTGTCAATGTATGTGACAGTCTAGAGTTCTGACAGCTATCTGCCATCACTTAGGGTATGTGTGTGTGAAGAATGGAAATAACTATGTGGAATTAGTCAGACTGAGCCTGTGAAGAAATTTTCACCATCTATTCCAAGGGCACCAGTGTTTCTGGGTAGCAGGACTCCATTGTGATAAGCATTTCTGTTCTTTTCTGCCCACTTATCCTGCCTATATTCTTCAATGATGAGAATTAATGGGGGACATTGAGGAAGAAGCTAGGCAGTAGGAGATCATTGGATTTAGAGTTGTAAATGACTTTAGGGAATCATCAAATTCAATCTACTCATTTATAAATGATATGTTTAAATCATATACTTTGCTAGGTTCTTCCTAGCAGCTTCTGCATAAAGAAGGTTGTTCCAATAAAAAATTCTTTTTTTAAGCCAGGTACTAGGGATATAACAACAAAAACAAAGCAGACTTCCCCCCTCATGAAGCATATGTTATAACAAGGAAGACAACTATAACCACAGAATCTTAGAATTCTAAAGTTGTAAAAGCCCTTAAAGATAATCTGGTATAACCTTTCAGACTTCCACTATCATCCAGGACTTGTCATTCTTGTCCCTAAATCTTAAGTTGCCCATGTTTAGTCTCCATATAAGTAAATCAATGAGTGTACAAGTCGAAGAGGATTTTACTCCAGTAATATATGCACACACAACCAAGATCTTCTGTTGATAACTCTGTCCTTCTTGTTATTAATTAGTAATTCTAATGGTAGAAATTTCTGTCTCTATGATAGGTTGGTGAAAATCAGGATTGTAGTCAGTACTTCAGGACCTTTTAACTTTATCAGCATTCCTATATATTTATATTGAAATGAGTTTGTGGACAGGGTTGTCTTCTCCACTGAGGAAGGCTTTTATGGATCTTGACCAACAGCCAATCTGTCATTTTTACAAGACTTGGGAACTCAGCCTGGGATTTTTATTCTGGAGCTCAGAATTAAGAGCCTCTTTTCAACTTAAATAAATGACCAAAAAAAAATCATACCAATTAAGCATCTATGTTCTAGGCACTTCTAGATATTAGATATACAAAAATAAAAATAAAACTGCCCCAACTTATATTTTCTTGGGGGGATATGACATATATTCAGATTATATGAGAAGGAACAAGAGTTCCTTCAACTTGAGGTTGAAGAGATGATTGGGATGTGCTTCTAGGAGAAGGTGGCATCTGAATTGAATCTTGGAAGAAGGTAAGGAGCCTAAGATATAGAGGCAGAAAGGGAGTGCATTCAAGGAATGGAGGATTGGCAGTGGGAAGGCACAAAGAATATGGAATATTGGGTTTGGGGAACATTTTGACTCAGATGTAGAACTTACACAGGGAAGTACTATGGAAAAAACTATGTAGGTTAGGGACAAATTGTGAAGGGCTTTAAATGCCAAATTTGAGGAACTTGTATTTTTACTATAGTCATGGAGAGCCATGGAAGAGTTTTGAGTAGAGGAGTAAATATAGTTAACCTAAACCTTAAGAAGGTGATTTTGGCAAGTATGTGGAAAATGCATTAGAAGGGGAAGAGAATAGAATCAAGTTTGCCAGTCAAGCTATTGCACCTGTATAGATGAGAAATCTTATGGTGATTGAATTGATGAAGTAGAATAAAGGAGAGGAAAAGAGTAAAAAATGTCTCTAAGATTGTGTACCTCACTAAATGGAAAGATGGTGATACAATAAAGATAGAAAAGTTTGGAAGAGAGCCAATTTTTTTTTTCTTTTTGTTGGAGAGAATGGGACAAGAGTAAGATAAGGCTGCTTTGGTTCTATTGAGATCAAGATGCCTGTGGAACATTCTCCAGATGGAGGAAGAACTTTAGAAAATAATTTACGTTCTATTTCTAACATACCATGCTATACCAAAGACACAATATAAGCATTTGCGGCAAGAGGGATTGTGGTTTTATTGAAGCTAGAGCCCACTTTATTGTAAAGGCAGGCATGTGAGAGTAGATTATGGTGAGAGGATGAAGAATCCTCTTTGGGAGCGATTTCTATTCTTAAAGAACTCCAAACTTGTCAGGGATGGGAGGGCAGAGTTTTGAATGAGGGCTCCTGGCAATGTGGTATAGACAGAACTTGAGGTATAAACAGTCTGATCAGAAATCATGAAGCAATCGCCCTCTAGAATACTATTCAAAGAATTCTTATCTCCCATGCAGTTCTGACAGGGCCAAAGGCTTAGAGAAAGAACATTTCTTTCAGGTTTCATATTTTCATAGTTACTAACTATACCAGCAAATATGAAGGAAGGAAACAGGCAGTTATTAAGCACCTACCGTGTGCCAGGCACTGTGCTAAAGTTTTACAAATATTATTTCATTTGATCTCACAATAACCCTGGGAAGCAGGTGCTATTATTATCCTCATTTTATGTTGAAGAAACTGGCATATTGACTTCAAGTTCAGTTCTCTATTCACTGTGCTATCTACCTATGAACACCTACTATGTATGCCTAGTTCTCTACTTATCTACACTATGGAAAAACAGACATTACCTCTAATCTCAGAGAAAGCTCAATTTAACCAGGAGAACCAGATACTAACCTGACATCATAGCAGTCAACAAAAATAATTCCAGGCAGTGAATAGTGAGTGTCTCATGAGTGAGGATTAAGTTTGTGAAGGTCAAGAGAAAGAAGAGTTTCTAGAAATCAAACTTCTTGACATAGAAAATTTCTAATCGAGCCTGGGAAACTCAGAGGACTTTTCTTGTAGGTTCGATGACCAGTCCTCACCACATCCTTCTCATTGCAGGCTCCAAGAACTTTATTATGAAATGGTGAATGTTTTGAACCAGATGATAGAAGACAAACCAGTCAAGAAACATTCAGTCTCATCTGAGAGATCTAGTGAACATTAGGCATGCTTCGTGGTGGTGGTGCTACTGGATCTGAGGTCCAATCTAGCTCCTGCCAGGCCTGAGGCCCAGAAAAATAGGGCAGTTCTAGGAAGTTCCCGTTGAATAAATAAAACTCAACCAAATCCAAGTAGATGTTTCTTTTCTTAAATTACTGTCTTTCCTTTGCTGATAAATAACCTAAGACAAGACCTTTTTTATAGAAGTAGAGTAATTAAAACTGGAAGAGATGTTAGCATCCTTTTAGTACAACTCATTTTATAAATGAGGAAAATAAGCCCACAAGAAGGAGATGGTTTTGCCCAAGGGCAAGGGTACAAGGGTAATTAAGTAATAGAGTATGGATTTAAACTTAGCTCTCTAATTCCAAATTAAATATCCTTTCTATTAGATCAAAGCTACCTGTCAAATTTAAATTGCTTTATAGATTAAGTCATGGTTCATTTTTAGCCCATCTTTGACTCTCTCACAGTAAGTATTCATAGACTTCTTGGAATGTGGGGTGTTCTTTGACCCTATGGGGTTGCTTCCTTTTTTTTTTTAAATGTAACTTTTATTTATTTTTTCTCTCACTTTTTTCTATCTTAATTTATGGTAAAGAAAAGCAAACCATTGTCTTTTTTTTTGAGTGACAATTGAGATTAAGTAGCTTGCCCAAAGTCATACAGTTAGAAGTATTAAGTGTCTGAAGCCAGATTTGACCTCAGGTTCTCTAAACTCAGAAGCCTACACTCTAAAACTGCATCATTTAGTTGCCCTCAAAACAAATCTTTGTAACAAATATTCATAGTCAAAACAAATTCACGTCCAAAAATGTATATCTCATTTTTCATATTGAGTCATGTTAGGATTCTTACAAGGTGCTAAGTCACTGGAATGAATAGAGGCAATAATTATCTAATTTAGCATGGTTCAGTATGATTGATCTGTCCCTGCAAGGAGATGCTATGGGCCAGAACTTGAAACAAGATACTGAGTGGAATTGAGGAGACAATGGTTAAATCTAACTTAGCATTGATTTAATCCTACAACAAATAATGGTCTCCTCATGATATAATGATTGGTGCATACTCAGTGTAGGACATATAAGCGAGAAGCTCTCAGAACTTCGAGGGAGAACTTCAGGGACTTTTGGGAGAACTTCGGGAGAAGGCCACAGAGAAGTTCCAGGAGATTCAGAGTGAAGATTCATTCCCACGTCCACCTTTGTGATGGTTGGAAACATTTGGACAAGAGCTCCCGGGAACCAAGGAGAGAGAAAGGTCTCCAGAAAACTAGCTGAGCCCCAAGTGAAGGAGATAAGATTTTGGAAGAGACAATAAAGGAGCTGAACTTTAACTCCTGGCTGCATTTTGGGATTATTGAACTGAACTGAAAGGAAGGCTGCCTCCAGAAGCTCTCCAAGAAATCTGCTCCAAGAGAACGATTACAATTTAGAGAAGAAGAACATTACAGAGTCCACCACTTTCTTCCAGGAGGAGAATGACACGCTACAACAATCCTCTGGAATTATAGTTGATCATTGCATTGATCAGAGTTCCAAAGTCTTTCTAAATTATTTGTCTGTACATCTGTAAATCAAATACTGGCTTTCTATCTACTGTACCATACTGCTTCTCATAACAAGATTTATTTAAAATAAAGGGGCCTGGAGAGCCTAGGAGACGCTCTGGAGAATTCATAGAATGGATCAACTGGTTGATCAGACAAGATGGCAGATTAAGAAGAAGAACAGCCAATAACCAATAGCCCTGCCTCAATCCATCTACAAATATTTAAAAACTGTAATAAATTGAGTCTTGATTAGAAAATTTAAGACAAAAATAACAGATTAAAGAAACAGATGCCAACAGATAAGTCTGTGATTTATATCCTAGAGCTGGGTCAGATACAGTGTAGATTGAGGAAGGATTTTATTAGAGGTAGAGAACCAGATAAGAAACTATTATGAGCCCTCACCTATGTATTGAGTAAGAAACAAGTACAGAAGAAAGCAGTAACTTTGTGGATCTGTCCCTGGGTACTGAGTGAGATCTTAAATCCAATTTCTAGCTCAGTCTAAAAACTGCAGTAGAATAACCAGGGTAGATAGCACAGATCAAAAAGCAGTCTTCAATCTAGTCACTGAGTCTGCAGAACTTTCCATTTGGTTGACAGTGGCTAAGTCCAGTAGCAGTGGAACAGCAGCTCTTAGTTGTCTTACTCTGATCTGAAGCCAGATCAGGAATTTATACATCTTGGAGTAAGAGGTCAAAACTTAATTTGATCTCTAATCAGAATTAGGAGATTCTGTTCTGAGAACATTGAAAGCTTTCAGGTCATCAGTCTGAGCTACCTCTGAGACCCTTTAATAACATAGTATTCAAGAGCAGCAGCATGACAAAAGGGGAAAAAAAAATGGGATTATTTCTCTCTAGAAATGCACAAAGCCTAGTCTTAAAATTCTAAAGTCAGGAAGTAGGTCTGGAGAAATAAGCAAACAATAAAGAATTCACTTTTAAGAACTACAATGGAGAATAGGGACTTAAGACACAAAACTAGAAGAGAACGATTCCAAATCTCTGCAAGCAAAATCTCAAAGAAAAAATGCAGCTTGGGCACAATTTAAACTAGAATTTTTATAGTAAATTGATGAGGTTTGGCTCAGGGCAAAGAGTTATGGGAACCCCTTCTGGTCGGCACAGGTTCTTCGTAAAAGAATTTAGGGACCTGAAAAGTTAGGCTGGCAAAAAGAAGTTTATTGGCACTGAGAAGTCAGCTTTTTCTAGGAGGCTAACTTCCTCAGTGGCAAGGTCCAGACAGAGAAGTAAAGGTCTAACAGAGGAGTTCTATCAGAGAGATAAAGAAGGGTTAACGCTGATAAAAAAAAAAAAAAAAAAAAGGTAGGCAGCTATGCCAAGGAGAGGTCCCTTGGCCTGGTATGTTCCTGCTTTGAGCCCCTGCTAAGAATTGAGGGAGCGCGAATTTTATCTTGGCTTGGGAGCAATTTGAGTTGAAATCATAACAAAATCTTCCAATTGAATAGAAGATATCCCATTGAATGAGAGTCCCTGGACTAATTTTCAATTCAATAAAGGGTGGAGGGTGTAACAGAATGAAACTACTTATCTTGATTCCCTGGGTTTTTCTCAGGGGAAAGAGCTTCTCTGAGAGTTCAAGGAAATATTCTCCTCTTCAAAGAGTTTCTCAAGCATTTACCCCAAAGTCAGGACAGTTTCAGGTTTTCCCCCATCAAAATGAAGCATGGATTAAGTAATTATTTCAAAATGAGAGTACTAGAGGAAACACATAGAAATTAAAAGTGCTAGAGGAAACAATTAGAAAATAAATGAGAACCATGGAGAAATTGGAAAGAGAATAAACAATTTAGCACTTTCTTTCCCATCCAACTCCATTTCTCTGGACTTCATCATCTTTATTATGGTTCAGAATCACATCAATGATCATACTTCATCCCTATTCTTTTTTCCCTTGGAGTCCCTATTTCCCTCTAATTGGAGAGAATGGAGGGTGGAGAGCAGAAATCTTCTCCCAAATTCTTCATTGAAGACAGGTGCCCAAGGCAACCATGTTATTACTTCCCACCAGTTTGCACTCCTTTGGATTTCATAATGGCACCTGCTCTAGGCTATTCTATCTTTCCCTGCTTTTTGGCTTCCTTTTTATGGGTTGTCTTCTGCCTTTAGTTTGTGAGCTTCTTGAAGTCAAGTCTGTTTTTGCTTCTCTTTATATACCCAGCACTTAGCACAGTGACTGACACAGTAGGCTTTTAATAACTGCTTACTGATTGACTGGCATGGAGTACAAAAAGATTCCTTGAAAATGAACCAAATTAATTATAAGAATAAGAAACATTAAGACAAAGTAAAAAATATTGAAAAATTAGAAGAAAATTTAAGATGTCTTATGAAAAAAATTCTTAATTGAAAAGTTGCAAACCATTAATAAATATATGAAAGAGTATTATAAATCACAAACAATAAGAGAAATACAAATCAAAACAACCCAATGATTTTAATGAGGGAAAGGAAAGGGGGAACCCCATTTCTCAGCACATAGATAATCCTATGAGGCGCAGTGTCCCCTGTAAAATGAATTTACAGGCCCGAAAACCTAGATTGATAAAAAAAAGGTTTATTGTAGGAATTTGGAAGTAAAGCTCAGTTAGAAAGACTCCAGGGCCGAAGTTAGAAAGACTCTGGGCGGGCAGGGACCCTTACATGACCGGAAGGATACCATGTGTTGGCTGGGAAGGCTCCTGCAATGAGGGCGTTCCAGCTCACCTCTTTTATGCCCAAAAGATGAAGGGCGGTACCCCTAAGTTTTCCATGGGCTTTTCAGTTAGCTCAGATCAGGTGAGGGCTGGGGAAGCTGAGCTGATGATGGTGGGGGCTGGGCCCAGATATTCAAAGGATTTGTGAATCAAGGTCAGTCATGGGTTGGGCAATTAGAAAGGAATCTTAAAGGGACCCCAACCCTCATCAATTTCACCTCACATTCTACAGATTGACAAAGATATAACAAAAGATAGAAATAATTAAAGTTGATAGAACTGTGGGAAGATAGGCAAACTGGTACATTGTTAATGGACCTGTGAATCAGTGCAATCATTCTGGAGAAAAGAAAAAAAAAACTTGGAATATGTAAATAAAATAACTAAACTGTTTATATACTTTGACAGATTCTATTACTGGAATTATACCTCAAGGATAAAAAGAAAGTCCCCATATACATAAAAAATATTTATAAGAGCACATTTTGTAATAGCAGAGAATTGTAGAAGTGGGTGCCTATCAGATGGGGAAACAGTGGCTCAAAGATGGTAATTTACTTAACATCACAGAAGTGGAGTTTAAGTGGAGGGGGAGAAGGGAGAGCCTTTGAACCCAAATACTTTGACCCTTTGTTTTTCAGATAAGAAACTGAAGCCTTGAGATAACTCATGTGCTCTGATTTTTGACGCTTCCAACACACTTTTTGCCTTTGTGGCCCATTTACCCAGACAAAACCCAATTTCAAAGCCAGGTTTTTAGACTCAAAACCTAGCTGTCTCCTTTATGACACCATGCTACTGTGTCATTGCATTATAAATCAAACCCTGTATATAATGATAAAAATGGTTCGTGACAAAGACCTTCAAGTGCTTTGTCAAACAATATCACCATTGGCCAGAGAGCTCCTTTATTAGTTGACATTAGCAACCCAATTAGCAGAAGAATCAGAAGGGAAAATCAGGAAAACCAGGCATATGCAATGGAACTGATATTAATTTCAATAAGAGAAGAATTTTGACAGGAATGGAGGAAAATGAAGGACAGTGAGAGAAACAGAACAGTTCTTCATCCCAGAGGTGGTTTCTATACTCTTAAATTCCCATTGGGGTGACCTCCTACCTATGGGTTCCCAGCAGAGACTCTATGCTTTCTCTGTCCTTATGAGAACACTCACTTTTTAAGAAAAAACATGCTTTTTATTTCCCTTTTATATGTAAAGATAGCTTTCAACATTCATTTTTGTAAGATTTTGAGTTTCAAATTTTCTTTTTTCCCTCCTCCCCTTTCCCCAAGACAGCAAGCAATTTAATATAAATTATACATGTGCAATCATTTAAAACATATTTTTATATTATGTTGTAAAAGAAAAATCAGAACAAAAGAACAAAACCATAAAAAAGAAAAAGCAAACTAATAAAAAAAAAAAAAGGTGAAACTAAGTATGCTTCGATCCATATTCAGTGTCCACAGTTCTCTCTGGATGCAGATGGAATTTTCCATCCCTCGTTTTTTAGAATTATCTTGGATCAATGTATTGCTGAGTCTATATAGTTGATCATCATATAATTTGTGTATAACCATATGTTCTCTTGGTTCTGATTACTTCACTCAGTATCAGCTCATGTAAGTCTTTCCAGGAATTAGCCTCATAATTTCTTATAGAACAATTATATTCCATTGCATTCATATATCATAACTTATTCTGCCATTCACCAATTGATTAGCATCTTTTCAATTTCCAATTCCTTGCCATCACAAAAAGCACTGCTACAGGCATTTTTGCCCTTTGGACATAGGAGAACACTTATTTCTATAGATATTACCTCTATTCTTCTATCTGCTTCCCAGCTGCTTCTAACTTCTCTTTGTGACTGGGTTGTAACTATGGGTTCACAGTTGTGAATCATTTCTCCTCAAGATCCACTGGGGCTTCAGAAGTGATGTCCTGCGTGGCACTCTCCAGCAATGAGATGAACCAAATCAGTTCCAATAGAGCAGTAATGAACTGAACCAGCTACACCCAGCGAAAGAACTCTGGGAGATGATTATGAACCACTACATAGAATTTCCAATCGCTCTAATTTTGTCCGCCTGCATTTTGGATTTCCTTCACAGGCTAATTGTACACTATTTCAAGGTCCGATTCTTTTTGTACAGCAAAATAACTGTTTGGTCATGTATACATATATGGTATTTAATTTATACTCTAACATATTTAACATGTATTGGTCGACCTTCCATCTGGTAGGGGGAGGGAGGGGAGAGATTGGAACAAAAGGTTTGGCAATTGTCAATGTTGTAAAATTACCCATGCAAATATCTGGTAAATAAAAACTATTAAAAAAAAAAAAAAAAAAAGAAGTGATGTCCTGGACACCAGAGTAAAGTTCCATCCTACTCTTCTTGAGTGTTTTGATCTGGCTGGAAACTGAGCAGGTAAGGGAGCTCAGGATAAGCAGATGTTATTACAGTCCCTACTCTTTTAGGAGATGTTTGTGAGTGTTAGCAGAAGCTCCTCATAAAAAGCCTTGGAGAAATCAGCGACATCAGTTCTCTTTCCCCTTAATTTTCATGATCCCATTTGTAATAATTTCATGTTTTATGAGAAACACTTCCTACATCTTCATCCAAATGGAAACACATGTGACTACAGCAGCTGTCCTGAGCCTGCTCTTTGAGACAAGACAACTTCAAACTCCCCACTGTTTAAAATCTCAGAAGTGCTAGATGGAAAGGGTAAGTGAAAGGCTGGGGCTGATGATCTCTTTATAGAGTCAGACAATATTAGAACTTGAAAGAACCACAAAGAACTATCTAGTCCAACTGCTTCTTGCTTCAGAAAAGGCAAAACCTGAATCCACATGAGTTCACATTCCCTATGAGAGGGAATGTTTAAGCAGGTAAAGATCTAGAATTGAAAGAGACCCTTTCATTGTTTTAGTTGAGGACCTACAGACCTAAGGACTTTAAAAGTGACTTGTCCAAGGTGACACAGACCATCTAGAGCCATATGAACTTAGAATCTGACACCAAAAAGAGTATTTTTTCTACTATTTCACATTGCCTCTGTTCCTTGCCTGGAGAATTTTATCCTTAATGATAAATTCTTTCCCTAGACAAGATGGGGATGAAGGAGTATGTTCTTGGTTGTATTCCTGCCAGATATCCTTAAGTACCAGAGATAACACTAACTTGAAGGTTTTAGATTTGGGTTTTTGACATGGAATTTGTACAGTATTGAACATGTAATACATTCTTGTCATTTATGCTAGCCTAGGAATGTGGAGACAAGGCAGAAATTCTGAGGTAGTACCAGACAGCAAGCAAAGGCAACAGCCATAGCAGTAATAAAGGTCAATCTACAAACAGCTAGATAAGCAAGATTCTAGACCACAGGAATGGAAGGAATCACCAGAACAAGAGCATATTCCAGGCAATTTTGCAGGCCATTAAAGGCCCAGGAAGAGAACAGGGCATTAGGAAGACCTGGTGACAGAGGTCAGGGTATGGGAAAAGATGACAGAAATCTGGATTGATGGTCAATTAATTCAATGGACTTTATTTAAGTAGTTACTGTGTGTAGAGCATGGTGCTGAGTGCTGAGAAAGATATCAGTTTTAAATAAAATACATTTCCTTCCCCCTATAGAACTGCTATAATGTGAATCAATACGTGATAAATTCATTTGAAAGAGACAATGCAAAATATTATAGTTAGCCAATGAGAACCATGTCATTACTGACTTGTGGATTTAGGAAAGACTTCATGGAGGAGTTGACATTGGATATGTGGTTACGACAGGCAACAGAACAGGAAAGGTCACTAAACAAATAAGCATGATAATGAGGCAAGGTGACCTACTGGAAACTTCTTATACTCTTCTGGTTGGAGAGGGGACCAAATATAGGATATGGGTAGCCTAAAGGTCCATAGAACACAGTAAGTAAGTAAATTTACCTAGAAAGAAACATTGGACCAATTCTTAAAAAGGTAAAATTCAATATGATTTAAAAAAAAAAATCCATTATACCAGATAGGGAAGGAGTTACTCTACTAAGTTAATTCATCAAACTTGAGGGTTTGAGTGGTTTGCAAAAGACCAATGAGATACAGCAGCCAAGAAAGCAAATGGAAATATAAGATGAATAAGATAGCTATAAGTTGGAGCACATTCTGAGTTAGTTGGTTGAATTTTGGGCACCCTGTTGATAAGCTGAAGAGCATTCAGGATACTAAAGACACTTTAATATATGCCATTTTAGAAGCAGTTGAAGGACTGGGATTGTTTAGTATAGAAAAGAGAAGGTTCAGTGGGGGGGTCATAATAAGAGTTCCAAGTATTTGAAAGATTAATATGTAGAACAGGGATTGTTTTTATTGTATCTGGCCCCGGTGTAGAGAATTTAGAGCTGCAAACAGGCAAATCTAGTTTTGGTGCAAGGAGAATCTTCCAAACAATTTAAGCTGTCCAAAAGTGGAATGACCTACCCTCTACTGGAGGTCTTTAAACAGGCCAGATGACCACTTATTGGATTTGTTGAAGAGAGAATTTTTGTTTTAGGGACAGCTGAACTAGAGGTCTCAGAGGTCCCTTCCAACTCTGTGCTTTTGACACATGGAGAAAGGGAACTCTCAGCAACAGCTGTCAGATACCACCTCATAAAAAAAGCCAGAATTCTTCCTGTTTATAAATTAATTTATGGTTTACAAAATATTTTTCACAAAACAGTCCTGTAGGGTAGGTAGGGCAAGTGTTTTTTAGCCTACTTTGTGGATGAAGAAATTGAGATTCCAGAGAATTCAACTAATTTTTCCAAGGTTTGTGAGGGGCAGAGACAACATGAGAATTTAAGTCTCGTGATTATGAGTATAATGCACAGTCTCTGTATATGCTACAGGGAATTGGCAGTTAAGCTCTTTGTTGTTGTTGTTGAGACTTTTCAGTTGTGTCTGACTCTTCATCATTTAAGGTTTTCTTGGCAAAGATCCTGAAGTGATTTTCAATTTCCTTCTCCGGATCATTTTACAGATAAGGAAACTGAGGCAAGCAAGTTTAAGTGACTTGCTCAAGATCACAATACAGATTTGAACTCAGCAAAATCAGCTGCAAGATAGTCCAACTATTCCTCTTAGCTACCCAAACTCTCCTATTTGCTATGTTTATCTTTTTATTCATCTCTGACTGGTACTTCTCATAATAGCTATTCCAAAACTAAAAATTTTCTCTCTCTCTCTCTCTCTCTGTCTCTGTCTCTCTCTCTCTCTCTCTCTCTCTCTCTCTCTCTCTCTCTCTCTCTCTCTCTCTCTCTCTCTCTTTCTCTCTCTCTCTCTCTTATATCAGTGCTTAAATTTTAATGGAGAAAATAGGTACACATAGAAGTAAATAATAAACATACATAGGGAAGCTGGATGACACATTAGATAGAGCACAGGGCTTGTAATCAGGAAAGCTTCAGATACTTAGGAGCTGTGTGACTCTGGGTTAGTCATTTGATCTTGTTTGTCTTTGCTTCCTCATTTATAAAATGAATAGGAGAAGGAAATGGCAAACCATTTCAATATCTTTGCCTTGGCACAGCAAATGGTTCAACATTGGAAACTGATATAATTTTATCAATGGAAAATATTAAACAAGAAGCATTTTATCTGCTTTCCCACTGAACCTTTGAGGCCTTTCAATATAACTCTCAGCTTCTATGTATGTTGTTTCTCCCATTAGAATGTGAACTCTCTGCAGGCAGAAACTTCCTTGTTTTTCTATTTGAAATTCCATGTTTTTGCACATAGTAAGCACTTATTTAATGTGTTCCCAGGAGAACTGATGATATTACTGTGAGATGGCACAAACTGAAGAGAGCCCTATACAAAACCTTGAAGTCCACACACAATTAGAAGGTAGTACATGGATAATGAACTAGCAAAGGAGACAAAAAGAAGAGTAAGACAAGTGGAAGAACTAAAAATAATGGGAAAACTTTTTAAAGGAGAAAATATTGAGGAGAGGATAGCCTCAACAATGTCACAGTGCAGAAAGATGAAGGAGGATGAAGACTGAGAAAAGTAATCAAATCAGTCAATAAAGAGATTATTGGTTAATTAGTTAATTAACTTTTAATGAGCACTTACTAGATTCCAGACACTGTGTTAAGGTTTGGAACTATGAATACAAATATAACACAGTCTCTATGCTCAAGGAACTTAATCAAATGGGGGAATTTTGAAGAGATGTTTTAGTTCAATGAGAATGGAAGCCAGACTATTAAAATTTGAGATGTACATGAGAGTTGAAGTGGAGGCTGTAACTATAGACATGAAAAAGAAGAAACATAGAAGAACTGCTTTAGAGTATGGTAAAGTTAAAAAAAAAAAAGTTTTTAAGAGGGACACCTCGCCATATTTTATGCAGTAGAGAAGAAAAGACCAGATAGGAAGAGAATGAAAACTAGATAGCAGATAACTGCAACAGGGAGAAATAGGAAGGAATGAGATCAAGAGTACATATAGTGGAGTTGGTTTTGTGGGGAAGGGTTCTTTATTAGTTACTGGAGTAAAGAAGATGATGTCAGATGAGTATGAGATGAGAAGGGAAAATAGAGGAGTTTATTGTTCAATGATATTGATTGAATCCCAAAGGTACCCTCTTGCTTTGATGCTCTCCTGGCTACAAAATCTGGATTCTGGAAAGCCAAAGTGCCAAAAATACTCTCCTGACCGTCAAAATTCCTAAGATCAGAGGGCCCAATTCCTTAACTTAAAATGGAAAAGAATGAATGCAAGGGGACAAGAATGGAGTCCTGCATCGAGGAATCACATAGACTTGACAGTATTATCTTTGTCTCCAAAAAGGCACTTTCTGCAAAGAGAAAAATTACTAGAGCCAAGTAAAGAAAACGAGACAAAAGAGATGATGGAAGTTGATTAAGCTCTTTACTTCTACAGCCTGGGACCAATTACAGAAGGTTTACATAGATTCCAGGGTCTTTCTAAGGTGTTTGCATTTTGAATTTCCTGATATCAGGTTTCCCCAACTTCTCCATCAGAGGCACTTGGAATATACTAGTCTTCCTTCTCACAATGTTTCTCCTCCATTAGAATGTAAATTCTTTGAGGATAGGGACCAAGTTTTTTGCCTTGCACTTGGTTCAGTGCTTACATAGCACATAACAAATAAATGCTTATTGATTGACTCATTGATTGAAACAAACTTCAGATGACTTTGGAAGGAGGTATGAACCAAATTATTGCCTATTAATTAATTTATTGTCACTTTAAAAATGATAAGAATTTATATAAGATCTTATTCTTTGTTTTGTATCTTTAATTTCATTCATATTTTTGTAAGTTATGTTTTTACTTATAACCAATAAAGTTTGGGAGGTCATCAATTAATTTATGTAAGTATTTGAAAGAGGCAATTATAAGAACAATTGACCCCAGAGAAGAATTGAGAAAATATGCCTCCATCCCTTTTTGCACAGGATAGTAGACTATGAGTATCATGTATTATATAGACTATCTAACGTAGTTTTATGGAACTATTTTTTTCCTTTTTTTTATATTTCATTTACAAGGCATAGCTGACCAGAGAAGAGAAAGTGACACACACATGCACACACACAGACACACATACATATATGAAAAAATAAATATGAATATGAAAGTAATATATTAAAAAAGATTCAATTAAATAAGATGATTTTATTTTTTAAAATACATTTATATGTCCAAAAAGAGATATAGTGGTGATGTGGTAAGATGAAAGAATGGCCAAAAGATGATCTTTATGTTCCCCTTGTAATATCTCAAAGCCATGAAAATATAAAGAATGCTTCAGAAGCTGGTGGTGCCATGAAGAGAATGCAGAACCTGGGGTTAGCAAGACCTGCATTCAAATCCAGCTTCAGACACTTAGTTGTGTTAATTTACATAAATCATTTAGTTTCTTTTGCTCATTTTCCTCATCTATAAAATAGCATCTACCTCTCAGAGTCTTTATGAGGATAAAATGAGATTAAATTTATATAGCACTTGGCATAGCATCTGACATGTAGTAAGTGCTATGTAAATGTTAGCTTTTATTATGTTGGGTGGACCCTAAGTATCGGAAGAAATGGGCAAAAATCTAGCAGAATAAACTTACAAGATCAAGTAAGGGATTGTGATCTTTATTTTTGGAGGAACTATACAGTTGAATATGATCCACTCAAGTTTCTGAGTATTAAAGATATAGCTCTACAATCTTTTATTCAGCCTTATTTTTGTGTAAATCAGGGATAAAAAACATATTTCGCACATTATTGGAAGCTTGTCATCTTTATTTGTCTCAAAACAGCTACTTGTTATCTTTCCTTAAAGAGACTTATTCTTCTAGAAGGCAGATCCAATATATCCATAGTTAAGTATATTATTATTTAATTTTCATGATAATCCTATTGTTGTTTGGTCATGTCTGATTCTTTGTGACCTCATTTGGGGCTTTCTTGGTGAAGATTCTGGAGTGACTTACTGTTTTCTTCTCCAGCTCACATTTAAGAAATAGAGGCAAACAGGGTTAATGACTTTCTCAGGGTCACACAGTTATAGTCTGAGGATACTTTTGAAAGTTATTTCTTTTAGCACTGTTGTAATCTATCATTTCATTCCAGGTCTTTGGTAAGGAAAAATCCCCAAAACATTTTTTGGATGGATGTATCACAGTTGGATAAAGAGATTTAGGCCTTACAGGCTTAACCAGGATTATGTTTTGGTATATATGGTGTTGAATTCTCCTAGTCTTCAAAACTCCAGTCTTTGTATTTTTTTTTTTCTTTTCTCATGATAAGTGTTTTTTCTTTTCTTTTTTCTTTTTAAACTGTTTTTCTTACTATTTTTACAATGTTTAGAAATTCATGCCACACCCTTGAGCAGCTTACACCTTTTTCTATTCAAAAAAGTTTTTGTTTATGTTGTAGAAATTAAAACATTTTGGTATTATTAAAATAGCTCTCACTTCATGGACCCCAGAAAGGATCTCAAGTAGACTCATAGCAGCAATGGTCCCTACAGGTTCATAGCAATGATAATATATGTTTGCCTAAATGAGACCTTGGCTGCTTGTTTATTTTGCTGTTGTTCCCTTCTTTAAGCAAAGATCAGAGTGATCCTGAGAAAAGAACATTTTAAATTTTGATAACTGACTCATGAGTTCAAGGAGTTTTCCATTCCTGGAATGCTATCTATACTCATTTCTACCACATGGCTTCATTCAAGACTTAGCTAAAGTCTCACCTTCGGCAAAAAGTTTGTCCAAATTCATCTTGATGTTAATGCCATCCTTCTGAGATTTTCTCTAATTCTTTATATATTTTATATGTACATAGTTGTCGGCATGTTGTCTCCTCCGTTAGAATGGAGATTTCTTGAGGTCAGGGATTCTTTTTGCCTTTCTTTGCATTTTTGGAGCTTAGCATGATGCCTGGCATATAACAAGCATTTAATAAAGACCTGTTGACTTGATTGACTTCACTTGACTTAGGGGGTATGGTATAGATGATGATCTGGTAAAGGAGATTGGGAACAAATAATTAAACAGATATAAGGAGAATCCAGAGAAGAGAGAGTATTCATGGGTGAAGTATGGTCAACAATATCCAATGATAAAAAAGAGCAATGATGAGGATTGAAAAAGTCCATTAGATTTGACAAGTAAGAGATTGTTGATAATTTTTAAGAGAATAGCTTCCCCTGCGTGAAGAAGTCAGGTTTAGAAGAGAATGAGAAGAGAGAAATAAAGGCAATGTATTTAAATAAATTTTCCATGAGTTTGGTTGAGAAAGAGTAGAAAGATATAGGGTTAGGGTTAATGTTTTCTGAATATATGAATAATTAATATTACTAATATTATATCTATGCATATAGAAACATAATTTATTTGTTGAATTTATTTTTCAGATATAATTATCATAGGAAGAGGGACTGAACCATGACTGAAAAGTGAATACCTAATGACTAAAGTTTCTCTACCACTGCAGGTCAATATTTGCTCCATAATTTAGAATCTTAGAAAGGCACTCAGGGCACTGAGAAGTAAAATGACACATTCAGCATCACACAGCCAATGTGTGGCAGAGACAAGATTTGAACCTAGTTCTTCCTGTCCTTGAGGCCAGTTCTCTATAATGCAGTTTCATTCATAAAATATCATGGAGAAAGAATATAATAAAATATTTACTATATTTATATTTTCAGATGAGAAGAGTTACTTTCTAAGGTTCCTATTGTTGGAACCAATCTTTTATCCCTTCATCCTCTTACTTTTTCCATGGCATCAAACTACTTTATTTCTCTTATGGGTGAGATGCCATTTTGGATTTAGAAAAGTAACAACTCAATAATTTACATTTCTAAGGACAGCCCGGTGGCACAATGAATAGAGCACCAGCTCTGGAGTCAGGAGGACCTGAGTTCAAATGGGGCCTCAGACACTAGCTTTGTGACCCTGGACAAGTCATGAAGCCATATTGCCTCACAAAACAAAACAACCACAAAAAAAACAAAACAAAACAAAAAAAACTTACTTTTCTATAGAGCTCTAGTGAAGCAGCATAGAAATAGGATAGAGATCAAATAGAGTTACTCAAAGTAAGCAACATCTGGGTTCAAGTCTTTGCTTATCACACATTCTGGTTCTATGATCCTGGGCTTCCTAGGATCCTTGGGAATGCTCTTGAGACTCACAAATTGCTGAAAAGGTCCTGACATGCATTTCCAAGATCAAATATAATATCCTCCTATTAAATTTGGCGTATAAAGCTCTTCATAACCAGTCCTCTTCTCATCTTTCCAGTCTTCTCACACCTTATTCATCTCCACATACTCTGTGATTCCTGGGGGCCCAATACCAAAGAAATTCTAATTCCAGGTCTAGTCCTTATCTCTTTTGTGGTTGGCAAAGCATTTTTCCCACGATAATCTGGTGAGTATGGACATAAATCCAAACAACATTACCTTCATTCTACCAAAAACAAGGCATTGAAAAGTGAAATGACTTGTCTAAGATCATTCAACTAACAAATTTTGTGCAATACCTCTACTGGGTCTATTTCCAAAAATGATTAGGAAAAAAGCCAAAAGAATCTATATCTTTTAAAATGTTTATAGCAGCTCTCTCTGGTGGTAAAGAACTGGAAATTGCATCAACAGGGGAATGGCTGAACAAATGGTGGTATATGATTGTGAAAGAATATTACTGCACTGTAAGAAATAATGAACTCAATGATCTTAGAAAAACATGGGTAAACTTTTTTTTTTTAAAATTTTAATTTTGCTTCTTAGCCTTTTTTAAAAATTAAAGCCTTTTATTTTCAAAACATATGCATGGATAATTTTTCAACATTGATCCTTGCAAAACCTTGTGTTCTAAATCCCCCCCCTGCCTTTTCCCCTCACCTCCTCCCTAGTTGGCAAGTAATCCAATATATGTTAAACAAAACATGGATGAACTTGCATGAAACAGTGAAGAGTAAAATGAGCAGAACCAAGAAAATGTACACAATAACAGTAATATTGCTTTAAGAATGACTTTAAAGAAATAAATCACTTTGACTATTACAAATATCCAAGGTAACTATAAAGGACATAGGAAGAAAATGCTATCTGCATGCAGAGAAAGAACTGATAAATAGAAGTAGGTGTAGAATAATTTTGTATATGCAGGTTTATGTGTATGTATATTTATATAGGCATATAATGCATATATATATATATATATATATATAAGTATATACACACTTATATATACATATGTATTTATATATGTATGTATATTTATATTATATATTTATTCATATAAGGCCTTTTTACGCACAGATTTATATGTGTATGTATATTTATAGTATACTTAATGTATTCATATATGCATCATGTATGTATATCTATATATGTTTGTATTTATATATGCATGTACATTTAAATGAACATATACATTTATATATGCATATGTATTCATGTATAGGCATATCTATATCCATACATGCATTTATATATGCATGTTTATATGGACTTATGTATATGTATTCACATATATGCATATATATTTACATGTGCATTTGATGTATTTAAATATTTTTTATGTATATAGTATCTATATAAGTATATGTGTATTTATATATGTATGCATATATACACAGACATATAATGTATATATGTATATCAGTGGTCCTCAAACTTTTAAAATAGGGGGCCAGTTCACTGTCCCTCAGATGGTTGGAGGACTGGACTATAGTAAAAACAAAAACTCACACTCTCTGCCCCTCAACCCATTTGCCATAACCCTGCGGGCTGCATAAACGTCCTCAGAGGGCTGCATCTGGCCCATGGGCCGGGCCGTAGTTTGAGAACCCCTCGTGTATATAAATATATGTATATAAGACATACTTATTTGTATCTAACAGTAGCCATCTCTAGACTGGGGAGACAAGGAAAAAATTTACATGATAACTTTATATGTAAAAAGAATGGCAAGTCATATACAACAGATTTGCATTTTCATGCTCAATCATTTTAAAAAAATTATTATACTTTTTCTGGAAATGCTTGTTTTTATTCTATAAATTAAAAATAAAGTAAATAAATATGAAAAAAATGATCTTATGACTGAGTTTATGGCTTGTGAGGAGTCTCAATATTCAACAATAGATTTGGAGCAGCAAACTCATAAGAACAGCTGCTTCCCCTGGATGGCCAAGTGATTAATTACTATGTTGACCTGGAAAGGCTTCTGGGTAGAATCAAGAGGAAGCAGGGAGTAATGAAGGAGGTATGATCCGGTGCTATGAACAGCTTTCCAGTGTTGTCTCTTCTGAAGAACATTTACATCCCCAAATTGTAAGATGAGCCAGGAGGAGGGAGAGGCCCAGAATAGTTCCAGGTAGTAGAAGGGAGCTAGTCTGCTGATGGTGATAGACAGTGGTCAAAAATGATGATAGGCTTTCTGTTGTGGTGTAAAGAGAACCAACTTTTTATTCAGAGAGATGTGGCTTCAAGTCCTGATTCTAATATAGAGCCATATGTAACCTTGGGTGGGGAACTGAATCTCTTAATGCCCTCAGGAATATGGATATAACTGCAAATTCACTTTTGTGGGAATATTTCTTCAACAAGAGATTGCTTTATCAATGAAATCACTAGTCCTCTACAAAATAACAACTAATAATAATGATAATGATGTCCCAGATGCTGTAAAAAGCCTCCAAGAAGACAACTGAAAGCTAAAAATGATTGATCTATTTCTGTCACAGAAGAAGTGAAATAGTATTTGGCCACCAAGATGGAATGTTTCTGTTTGTCTTGGTTTTCCTGCAGAACCAATATGAATAAATTTCCCTTTGGGGTTGAACCAAATCAAACAAGTGTTGGCTAAGAGTTCCATTTCATTTGCCCTGGGAATATGAGGTTTGGCAAGTTCTTGGCACTGATTGACAAAGAGAGAACCTTTGACTTTAGAATCCTGACTTTAAGCAGTAGATACCAAACACACACTGCAGGTGAAGTCATTTTGCCAGGGAGTTTCACTTGACTATTTTTAATTTGTTTCATAGAAAGGCTCAATTAATGGTAGAAGGTGAGATGATAGATCTGGAGATGACCTGATGTGGAAATGAAGAAAAAAAGGAAACAAGTATTTATTAAGTGCCTACTACGTCTCAGACACTGTGCAAAGTGCTTAGCAAATATCTCATTTGATCCTCACAATAATCCTGTGAGATAGGTGTTATTATTGTCATCTCCATTTTACAGTTGAAGATATTTGCCCAATATCACACAGCTAGAAAGTGGGTAAGGTAAAATTTGAACTCAGGCTCAAAACTTTCTTTACTGTGCTATATATACTGCCACAGAAGACACGTATATAGAGTTGGTTAAAAAAAAACAAACACACCAACACTGGATTATGAGTAAGACTTGGTTTTCTATTTTTATAGGACTTTTTATTCCACCTTTCTTTTTTTCTGGACTTTAGTTTCTTCAACTGTAAAATGAGTTGGTTGGACCTGACAAACTTTGAGGTCCTTAATAGCTCTAAATTCTATGATCTTCTGACTTTCATAAAATGAGAACAGTGATTCTCAGAACCAATGAAATATAGCATTCCTTCCCTTTCCCAGAATCCAAGAGTTTGTGAAATAAACCTTCATGAACTTCAATTTCCTCATTTTATTAATGAGTCTTAAGATACATATAATATCTATTGCATAAGTATAGTTATGAGATTTGTGTTCCACAGATCATAAACTTAGATAAGGAATGGACCTTAGAGATCATCTAATCCAGTTTTCATTTTATTTTCCCTTATGAAAAAACAGGCCTTTATAGATGTTGACTTCCCTCTTGTCTAGTAGGTGGCCAGGCCAGATTGTCAAAGCACCAACAACATTGAGATAAGGTGTGTAAAATGTCTTGTGAGCCCTGAAGTGCTATTTAGATGTCAGTTACTAACTAAGAATATTGGTTTTTGAAGTCAGATGGTCCAACCTTTACTAACTTTTGGAATCTGAACAATGAATTTCACCTTTCTGATCCATAATTTCTGGCTCTATAAAATATGAACAATAATCTAAAACATTTCTGTATAAAGAGGGTACTTTTCAAACTTAAAGTACTTTGAAAATAGGATCCATTTCCTAAATTTCAGCCATTATTACTTTTACCAGAGTTCTAATCATTTTTAGTCTTACCTTCCACTTCCCTTTTCCTTGGTTCATTTTGGTTGCCCTTATCAAGACGTCCCCTAGTTCATTATTTGTTGTTTACTTATCAAAAATTATTTCAAGAATGTATCGAACCAGGAAATAAAACTTCCATTGTACAGGTGCCAGAACTTTACATGGGTACAACTGTATACTCAAAGCAGCAGAAGAGGCCTGCTCATTGCATTTTGTGTTAGGTCTGGGTGAGACTTAGGAAGAAGTAAGATCTAATCCTATCCTGAGATATTTAAGAAAGAGGGTAGTAAGTAGAAATACTCAGCATGGTGGATAGAGTGATATATAGAGTCAAGAAGAAATTAATTTAGATCTTGACTTTGGTGCTAATTAGCTAATATGGGTGCCAATTAGTGATCAGGGAGAACTTAATTCACCTCTTTCATAAAATGAGGATAGAAATACTTGTAGTACCTATTTTATATTTAAATATATTTTGTGCTTATCTGCATGCATATTTCATTCCCCCAATAAAATGGATATTCCTTGAGGTCAAGAATGATTTTGTTTTTGTCTTTTTTATCTCAGCAGTTGTATATTGTTTGGCATGTAGTAAGTGCTCAATACATGTTTGTTACATACATAAATGTTTAACTTTAAAATGGTTGCTGACACAGGGAGGTGGGACAATCTCCTTTTTTTTTTTTTCCCTTTTGTTCACCAATGCACATGTTCTGGCATGAGTTAAGTCCTGCAGGAGACTTTTTCTGAGTGGGTTGAGATCTCCTTTCTGATACTCATTAGCTCTTTAAATTCCCAACCTGACTCATATTTAAGGTTTCTTCAAAAAAGAGGAATAGAATGTGCAGTATGAATCAGAGATGGAGCATGTGCTTTTTTATCTTATACAAAAAGAAATGCTAAACATGAGATACACGTAAGCGTATATCTTGACAAACTTAAAAATATTCAATACCAAATTTATACAATTAAATTTTATTTTTTTAATTAACAAGCATTAATTTTCTTCCCCTTTTACCTCTCTCTTTAAAAAAAAAAAAAAAAAAAAAAAAGATAAAGATACCCTTGTGAACAAAACAATTTCCCTCATTAGCCATGTCCAAAAAATGTGTATTTTGTTCATTTTTATATGTCATTCAGGAGGTAGGTAGCATTCTTTATCTATCATCAAACCCCTATAATCATAGTTGATCATTACATTGATCAGAGTTAAGCCTTTCATTTGTTTATTTTTACAGTGCTGTTGTTATAGTATACCTTGTTCTGATTTTGCACATTCTGATCTTCATCAGTATATGCAAATCTTCTCAGGTTTCTGAGAAAGTACTGATATCAGGATTTATTATAGAAAGGGGTGAACCCTGAAACTGTCCAAATTATGAGGGTGATCTCTGAAACTCTCCTCTGACAGAGATGCACCTTTCAAGGCAATTAAGTACTTTCATTAAGATTAGCCCAGGACCACTCCCAATAGCTTGAACTTAAGTGGTCTCATTCAACTGGAAATCTAGGCCTGGGGCAGTGACATTAAAGGAATCTCATTCAATGGAAGCCCTACCCCCAGACTGCCAATAAAATGACCATTTTGAATTCCAAATTTTTGCAGAAGTCTGAAGTAGGAATTATCTTTTGCCAACGAAGCTCTCTTCTTGGCAAAGCTGCCTGCCATGACTTTTGACCGCTGTGAAGAGACCCTCTTCTCAGTGTTAACCTTTTGTTATTTCTCTGCCAGGATCTCTTGCCATGAGGAGTCTGTCTTCCTAGCAAAACTGGCTCTTCAGTGCCAATAAACTTTCCTTTTGCCATTCAGACTTTTTGGTTTGTGAATTCTTTCATGTTGGACCTGTGTGCCGAGGGGATTCCCACTCCAATTTTCACAATTCTCTGCACTGCCACTAACTGCATCATTACTACACAATAAAATTCCAATATGCCATACTTCATTCATTCATGGGTCAATTTGATTCAGTAACAACCTACAACTATGTTCAGAATCTACCAGGAACTAGATGTTTAAATCTTAAGAACAAAAGAGCAGTTATTGGTGACCATCTTCTCAGATGTAGTACTTTTCCCTGCTGTCTTGATGAGAGGGAGGGGTTTTGAGATTCACAAGGTCATGCCTATTCCTAAACAAATTTATCTTGGAATGGATTTTTATTATCCCAAGATCAGGAAAGAACGCACATTAGATTCATCTAGAAAATGAAAGCTTTAGATTTGCTTTAAATGCCAGGTACTTAAGGACACTTGGAGGCTGAAATATTAAAAAAATAAAATCTCCCTTTCTCCCATCTAATCCCTTAGTGAGAAATTTGAAATAATCTTCATACAAGTTGTAGTTAGAAAGGAACAGAGAGGGGTGAAGGTGCTGACCACTCCCTTTTGCAGTGAGTCATCAACTCTTTTGGTCCACAGTCAATAAGGGGACTCTTTGTGTTTTAACAATGAATCACATGTGGTTGGAAAGAGATCCTCTATGGCTGAAGAAGAATAACTATGAGGTATGCTGGGCAGGTCTGGCCCATTACTCCCTGTCTGAGCCAAATAGCACCTGAGCCCAACCCAAACCCTGTGTGACCCATCAAGTCCAATTTTAGAGAGAGAAACCTCGAGGCATTCCAGAGTGAAGGAACCATCATGACTCAGCATGTAATCTCAGCATGTAATCTCCAGCCATAGGAGAACGACAGTAACAGGGACTTTCCTGGAGTTGATGTAATGAGGATTTGTTGTGAGGAAAGGGAAGAAGTACCCCAGCAAAGCCTTCAAAAGAGTGTGCTTCTGGAGTCCCATGACAAGAGGGAATGCCAGGTAAAGCTCACATGGAACAGCTATAAGGTTCCTCAAAAGATGACACCTAATCCAACATTCTAAATTTAGGAGCAAACAGGACCTTTCTATAACTTTTAGTTGTGGTATTTGACCCAAGACCAGTCCCCAGTGAGCAAACCAAGCAAAACTCTGAATGCCATGAGGAAATATTTGGTTTGAGGGGCACCCTGAGAGTAAACTTCAAAGATAGTGACTCCGCACAAGCCCAGATTAAGCCTCAGAGGAAAAAAAAAATCTATTTGTGGAGATATATAACAGTGGAAAATTCATTGATTCTGAAAGACATTGTATTTCCTTATATGTGTACACTACTTAGGAACTGTTTAATTTTTGCTTTTTTTTTTAAGCACCAGTCCATTTTTGTCCTTGGCAACCATAGCCTTAAGGCTTTGTAACATAGCCTTAAGGGAATATTGCTCTTATCACAACCTGACTCTTTGTAGACAAGGTCATATAGGACCTTGGATTCAATACATAATTCTGATATCAATAATGGGAAAAGCCTAGCATAGGCAACACAGGAGGAGAAGGAGAAGAAAGAAGGAAAAGATGGACGAGAAAAAGAGGAGGATGAAGGAGGAGGAGAAGGAAGAAGAATGCCTTAAAAAGCAAAATTGGCCAAATGGGAAAGGAGGTACAAAAGTTCACTGAGGAAAAAAATTCCTTTAAAATTACAATTGAGTAAATAGAAGCTAATGACTTTATGAGAATTTGAGATACAACAAAGCAAAACCAAAAAATAAAAGAAAAAATATGAAATATCTTGACCTGGAAAATAGATCCAAGAGAGATCATTTAAAAATTATTTATCTACTGAAGAAGAGTGTGAACATCATCTTTCAAGAAATTATCAAGGAAAACTATCCTGATACTCTAGAACCAGAGGGTAAAATAGAAATGGAAAGAATTCACAATCAGCTTCTGAAAGAGATTCCCAAAATGAAAACTCCCAGGAATAGTGTAGCCAAATTCTGGACCTCCCAGGTCAAGGAGAAAATGTTGCAAGCATTCAGAAAGAAACAAATATAGTGGATCCACAGTCAGCAGGATAGCAGAATATTTAGCAGTTTCTACATTAAAGGACTGGAGGGCTTGAATATGATATTCTAGAGAACAATGGAGCTTGGGTTACAATCAAGATTCACCTACCCAGTAAAACTGAATACAATGTTTCAAGGGAAAATGTAGAAATTCAACGAAATAGAGGATTTTCAAGCATTTGTGATGAAAAAAACCAGAGCTGAATGGAAAATCTGAATTTCAAATATAGGACTGAGGAGAAGCCTGAAAAGTAATCAGGAAAGTGATATCATAAGGGACTTTACAAAGTTTATCTGTTTACATTGCTACATGGGAGGATGATATTTGTAACTCATTAGAACTTTCTCATTATTAGGGCAGTTAGAAAGAGAACGTATAGACAAGAGGATACCAGGTGTGAGTTGAATATGAAGGAATAATATCTTTTAAAAAATAAAATTAAGGGGTGAAAAAGGAATGTACTGGGAGAAAGAGAAAGAGAAGTGGAATGGTATAAATTATCTGCAAAAAAAAAAGAGTCAAGGAAAAAGCTTTTACACTGAAGGGGAAGAGAAATAGGAGAGGGTGAGTGAGTGAACCTTACTATAATCAGAATTAGCTCAAAGAGGAAATAACAGCCATACTCAAAATAGATGCCAAAATCTAGCTTACTTTTCAGGAATAGAGGAGGGAGTGAGAATAGAATAAATGGAAGGGAATATAGATAGCAATAATAATTGGAAAAATAATTTTGAAGCAAGTTTCTCTGATAAGGTCTCATTTCTTAAACATAGAAGGAACTGAGTAAAATTTATAAAAAATAAGATCCATACCCCAGCTGATATAAAAAAACAAAAACAAAAACAAAACCCAACTATGACCAATTGGCTATAAAATCATGCATATCTTTTTTTTTTTTTTTTAATTACAGCTTTTCATTTACAAGATACACGCATGGGTAATTTTACAGCATTGACAATTGCAAAACATTTTGTTACAATTTTTCCCTTCCTTCCCCTCACCCTTTCTCCCAAATGACTAATGCATGTTATATATATATATATAAAAGTATAAGTTAAATACAATATATGTATACATGTCCAAACAGTTATTTTGCTGTACAAAAATAATCAGACTTTGAAATAATGTAAATTAACCTGTGAAGGAAATCAAAAATGTAGATGGACAAAAATAGAGGAATTGGGAAGTCTATGTAGTGGGTCATACTCATTTCCCAGAGTTCTTTCACTGGGTGTAGCTGGTTCAATTCATTACTGCTCTATTGGAACTGATTTGGTTCATCTCATTGTTGAAGATGGCCATGCCCATCAGAATTGATCATCGTATAGTACTGTTGTTGAAATACATAATGATCTCTTGGTCCTGTTCATTTAACTCAGCATCAGTTCATGTAGGTCTCTCCAGGCCTTTCTGAAATCATCCTGCTGGTCATTTCTTACAGAACAATAATATTCCATAATATTCATATACCACAATTTATTCAGCCAATCTCCAATTGATGGGCATCCACTCAATTTCCAGTTTCTAACCACTACAAAAAAGGCTGCCACAAACATTCTTGCACATACAGGTCCCTTTCCCTTCTTTAAGATCTCTTTGGGATATAAGCCCAGTAGTAACGCTGCTGGATCAAAGGGTATGCACAGTTTGATAACTTTCTGGGCATAGTTCCAAAATGCTCTCCAGAATGGTTGGATTCTTTCACAATTCCACCAACAATGCATCAGTTTCCCAGTTTTCTCACATCCCCTCCAACATTCCGCATTATCTATCCCTGTCATTCTAGCCAATCTGACAGGGGTGTAGTAGTATCTCAGAGTTGTCTTAATTTTCATGCATATCTTTTGATATTTGATAGTATTGGGCATCAATCCTAAAGGAGATTTTTAAAAAAGGAAAAGGACCTATATGTACAACAATACTTATAGTTGCTTTCTTTTGGAGGCAAAAAATTGGAAACTGAGGGGATACCCATCAATTGAGGAATGACTGAATAAATTGTATGAGATTATGATGGAATATTATTGTTCTGTGGAAAATAAAGAGCAGGATATTCTCAGAGTAACCTGAAAAGTTCTGGATGAACTCAAGCAAAGTTAAATATACTGCTCACAAAGTAACAATAATGTAAAATGATCAGCTATAAATGACTTTGTTATTCTTAGCAATATAATAATCCATGATCACTCTTAAGGACTTATGAAAAATCCTATCCATATCCAGAGAAAGAGTGGGTTATGACTGAATATAGTTTGAAGCACATTCTCTCTCTCTCTCTCTCTCTCTCTCTCTCTCTCTCTCTCTCTCTCTCTCTCTCTCTTTCTTTATCTCTCTCTCCTTTATTTTTTTCTTGAGGGTTTTGAAATCTTTATTTTTATAGTAACAGCTTTTTATTTTTCAAATATGTGCAAAAATATCTGCATACTTGCAAACCTTGTGTTCCAAATTTTTCTCCCTCACCCTATCCCCCCTCCCTTAAACAGTAAGTAATCCAATATAGGTTAAACATGTGCAATTGTTCTAATTATATTTCCACATTTATCATGCTGCAAAAGAAACATCAGATCAAAGGAGAAAAAATGAGGAAAAAAAAACAAACAAGCAAGCAAACAATAACAATAGAAAAGGTGAAAATACTATTCTGTGATCCACATTCAGTCTCCATTTTCCTCTCTCTGGAGGAAGATGGCTCTTTCCCATCACAAGTCTATTGGAACTGTCCTAAATCATCTCATTTGAGCCATGTCCATCATAGTTGATCATCACATAATCTTGTTGCTGTGCACAATGTTCTCTTGGTTCTACTCACTTTACTTTTCATTTAAGTCTTTCCTAGCCTTTCTGAAAGGAGTCTTATGATTATTTGTTATAGAACAATAATATTCCATTACATTCATATACCATAATTTATTCAGCCATTCCCCAACTGATAGGCATATACTCAGTTTCTACTTCCTTGCCACTACAAAAAGTTGCTACAAATATTTTTGCACATGTGAGTCCTTTTCCCTTTTTATGATCTTTTTAGTATACAAATTCACCAGACACACTGCTAGATCAAAGGGTATGCCTTTGGGCATAGTTCCAAATTGCTCTCCAGAATGGTTGGATCAATTTATAACTCTACCAACAATGTATTAGTGTCATAACTTTCCCACCTTCCCTCCAACATTTATCAATATCATGTAACTGGAGAAAAAATTTTAAAAAAGAAATATGATATTAAAAATGACTAAAAATAGAAAAAGAGCCCAATCATAGATAGATTCAGTGGTGATAGGGAAAATCAGGGTTCAAATTCAAAAGAAGATAAAGTAACTTAAAAGCTTCAAAGAAAAATGTAAAATGGTCACAAAACCAAAAAAAAATTCTAGAAAGAGCTTAAAAAGGACTTTAAAACTCAAATAAGAGAAATTGAGGAAAAATTAGGGGAAAATAAGAGTAATGCAAAAAAATAAAATTATTAAAATGAAGTCAACCAATTGGGAAAAGAGATCCAAAACCTTACTAAAGAAATAACTCCTTAAAAATTAGAATTGGGCAAGGGGAAAAGTCAGTGACTTCATGAGACATCAATAAATAATAAAACAAAATCAAACAAATAAAAAAATTGGAAAGAATGTAAAACATCTGATTAGAAGAATAACTGACCTGGAAAATAGATTGAGAGGAGATTATAAAAATTGTTAGACTACCTAAAAGTTATGATTTTAAAAAATAATCTAGGCACAATACTTTTAAGAAATTGTTAAAGAAAAAACAATTACCTCAAAAAGATACTAAGTATTTAATTTAAAAGGGATAAATTTAGAATTGTAGGACCACTGATCTGGAGCTGCAAGAGACTTCAGAGTTCATCTAGTCCAATCCCCTTACTTTCCAGATAAGGAAAATGAGACCTAGGGGTTATATGACTTGACTAATATCATAGTCCTATGTGTATATATATATATATATATATATATATATATATATATATATATATATATATATATATATATATATATATATATATAATTTCTTGAGTATAAGATGATCAAACAACAATATTGGAGAAAACTAAGGATTTCAGTGAGCTACAAACTTGAAATGAATTAATAATATAATATATATTAACAAAAACCATCAATACTATCCTAGGTTGTAATACAATATAATGTTTAGAATTAGGGACTTGATAGGCTACTATATTCTGCCATAGTTAGACCTAAAGTATGTGTCTAGTTATGGGTACTGTATTTTACAAAATTTTGTGTGAACAACAGCAAATATCGATACAAATAACAAAACTTGAATAAAGTAATACGTTTTCAGTCATGTTTCTAGCTTCCCATCAAGTTCCTTTGTCCGTTATATGATTGGAGCTAGTGTATACCCTATTTTATTTTGTTTTTTATTTTTTATTTATTTTATTATTATTATTTTTTAGATGAAAGGAAATATAACTTTTTCATAATGATTTCCCCTGGTCCCAGGAAGGGGGGGAATGTATCTTTTTTAAATTTTAATTTAATTTTAAAAAATTTTATAATTATAATTTTTTTTTGATAGTACATAGGCATGGGTAATTTTTTACAACATAATGTAATCCCTTGCACTCACTTCTGTTCCGATTTTTCCCTTCCTTCCCTCCCTCCCTTTCCCCCAGATGGCAGGAAGTCTTATACATGTTAAATATATTATAATATATCCTAGATACAATATATGTGTGCAGAACTGAATTTCTTATTGCCCAGGAAGAATTGGATTCAGAAGATAAAAATAACCTGGGAAGAAAAACAAAAATGCAAACAGTTCACACTCATTGCCCAGTTTCTTCTCTGAGTGTAGCTGATTCTGTCCTCATCAATTGGAACTGAATTAAATTTTCTCTTTGTCGAAGATATCCACTTCCATCAGAATACATCCTCATACAGTATTGTTATTTAAATGTATAATGATCTCCTGATTCTGCTCATTTCACCCAGCATCAGTTTATGTAAGTCTCAACAAGCCTCTCTGTATTCATCCTGCTGAGTGTATACCCTATTTTTAAAATAAAATAATTAGCTCTACTTTTAAAAAGTCTTTCCAGGTTTCTTTATATTCTTCATACCTATTGATCCTATTGAATATTCCATTACAATTTATTTAAACATTTTTTCATTAAATCATTATGAGATGATTTCCAGTTTGGGGCAATTACAAATAACATTGTCCTAAAAACAAACAAACAACTTTGAATAATTAGCTTTCCCCCCCTTTCTTGTAAAACTCTCAGGACACAGTCCCAATAATTAAATGATGAGATCAAAAGGTATAATTACTTTTGTAACTTTTATTGCAAATTGACAGATTGTTCTCCAAAGATTCTATTACTTTGTGATATTTTCAATTACCAATATTGAATTTCATTACATTAAAACCTTTTTTAACCAATTTGTTAGACATGAGATGGGATTTCAAAAGTTTTAAAATTTGTATCTCTGAATATTAGTGAGCTTTTTAAAAGCTCATTTTTGGTCAAAGGATATGAACAGACAATTCTCAGATGATGAAATTGAAATTATATCCACTCATAGGAGTGTTCCAAATCACTACTGACCAGAGAAATGCAAATTAAGACAACTCTGAGATACCACTACACACCTGTCAGATTGGCTAAGATGACAGGAACAAATAATGATGAATGTTGAAGAGGATGTAGGAAAACTGGGACACTAATACATTGTTGGTGGAGTTGTGAAAGAATCCAGCCATTCTGGAGAGCAATCTGGAATTATGCCCCAAAAGTTATCAAACTGTGGATACCCTTTGATCCAGCATTGCTGCTATTGGGCTTATATCCCAAAGAAATACTAAAGAAGAGAAAGGGACCTGTATGTGCCAAAATGCTTGTGGCAGCCCTTTTTGTAGTGGCTAGAAACTGGAAGATGAATGGATGCCCATCAATTGGAGAATGGTTGGTAAATTATGGTATATGAAGGTTATGGAATATTATTGTTCTGTAAGAAATGACCAGCAGGAGGAATTCAGAAAGGTTTGGAGAGACTTACATTAACTGATGCTGAGTGAAATGAACAGAACCAGAAGATCATTATACACTTCAATGTTGTATGAAGATGTATTCTGATGGAAGTGGAAATCTTCAACATAAAGAAGATCCAACCCACTTCCAGTTGATTAATGATGGACAGAAACAACTACACCTAGAGAAGGAACACTGGGAAATAAATGTAAATTGTTAGCACTACTGTCTATCTACCCAGGTTACTTATACCTTCGGAATCTAATATTTAAAGTGCAACAATAAAATTGGATTTACACACATATATTGTATCTAGGTTATACTGTAACACATGTAATATGTATGGGATTTCCTGTCATCTAGGGGAGGGAGTAGAGGGAGGAAGGGGAAAATTTGGAAAAACAAATACAAGGGATAATGTTATAAAAAAAATTACTCATACATATATACTGTCAAAAATTGTTTTATAATTATAAAATTAAAAAATAATAATAAAAAATAAAAGCTCATTTTAAACATTTAAACATCTTAAAGCCTTTTTAAAAATTTGCATTTTCTCTTTTGAATATTATGCTAGCTCTTCTTATGTCAGCTTCTTTCCAGCCTTATTCTTTTTTCACTGTCCTTTAACTATTTTATGAATTGAAAACAAGAAGTTGCTTCTGTACATTTTTAACCATCTTTATCTATTTTAAATGTCAAGTTATCACCTATCATGGAGACTACAATATACAAAAAGCATTGACAAAAGTAATTTTATTAAAATTTATTTTTAAAATTTTGGTCAAAGGATATGAATAGACAATTTTCAGATAAAGAAATTGTAACCATTTCTAGTAATATGAAAAGGTGGTCTCAATCACTATTAATCAGAAAAATGCAAATTAAGACAACTGAGATACAGGCCTCTCAGATTGGCTAAGATGACAGGATAAGATAGTGATGAATTTTGCAGGGAATGAAAAGCTATTTTTTTTTAAAAGAAAAGAAAATTGCATTTAAATTCTAGAAATAGAAGGTAAAAAAAATCCCACAGATCACTTCCTGAGATTTCAAAATGAAAGTTTTATTGTAATATTGGATTGAAATGAGACATTCTTAGTTGACTTAACAGTTAACAAAGGGAGTTTTACTAATCCATAGCAGAAGGAGGATATCCCACAAAGATATTCAGTGTGAACACCAATAAATTAATATTAGTCCAGTAACAGAAGTTTCAGAGAAGATGCTGGAGATCCCCTTGCTCTTTTTTACTCAGACAAATCATAAGTCCCATCAATTACCTGAGTTGGTTTGTAATCCAACAAATCTCAAGAAAAGTTTCAATACCTCTTAATGAGAACTAATCCAGCCTGCTTGTAATGGAGCTTTAAAGTTAGCCCTATCTACTTGAGAGGAAATATTGATCCTATCATATCATCCAGGTGGCATCAGTTTTAGCTATAAGGTTCTTCAGCAGCATCACCATAAAAAGATGTGATAAAGAACAACCATAGTGGTCCTCTGGGCCAATGACTTGGTGCAAACAGGTAGGCACATTAGCAATGGTAGGAACAGGTAACAGTGTTTGTTGCTCTGCTAAGTGGGTAAATGATAGACCTTCTTTTATAGAGATGCAAAAATGACTCCTTTAATAAAATGGGTGGTAGCTCATGACATAGTAATAGTAACAGGAAGCTTCCATTGTTAAATGGAATGGTACATTCAAGATCACATTTTCCTAGGTTTCTTGAGGATATCTACCAGAGACTGAAACCTCCAGTCCTATCCCTGACATCTACCTTCCTATGATAGTGCAAAGTCCTTTCTATGAGGACCTGACTCTTGAAAATACTATTATTTCTATATCAGCAGTAGTTCTACCTGCTACAAGAAGAGCATGGAAAGTTGGACATTAGTCCAAAACTCAGGTAATAGGGGTGGGGACCCTGGAAAATCCTCCCATTGGAATGAGCTGCAACCTGCATGGTTGGCATGTTAGAGAGACTTGAGAGACAGAGTGGATAGGTTCTCTTCCTCACTGATTCTTGGGCAACTAAAATCTGAGTCTGGGACCTGGAAAGAACAGGAATGGAAAATCAAATGTGCTCCTTTTTGGATTTCAGACCATTGGAGGAATGTTCTGATGCTTTTCTCATAAACAGTTATTTATTAGGTATGTCAGTGCCCATCAGAAACATCATATGCCTTCTACTGAACTGAACAACTATGATGATCCCTCTGAGAACAGCTGAGATTGGGGATTGGGTCCATCACTATATGAACAAGGGGTCAATGATATCATATTATAATGAGATTAAATCAAATATTTTTATCCAATGGCACACCTTATACCAATTGAAATCGTCATCTCTGTGACTATGAACCACTACATGGAATTTCCAATTCCTCTATTTTTGTCTGTCTGCATTTTTTATTTCCTTCACAGGTTAATTGTACATTATTTCAAAGTCTGATTCTTTTTGTACAGCAAAATAACTGTATGGACATGTATACATATATTGTATTTAACATATTTAGCATGTATTGGTCAACCTGCCATCTGGGGGAGGGGGCAAAGGGAAGGAGGGGAAAAGTTGGAACAAAAGGTTTTGCAATTGTCAATGCTGAAAAATTACCCATGCATATATCTTGTAAATAAAAAGATATAATAAAAAAATAAGAAAACAAAGCACAAAAAAGATAATCATCTCTGAAAGCTCTTTATGGCATAAACTATCTATGACTGGCAATTCAATTATACTGGCTCCTTTCTGGCCAGCAACACCATGTGCCCTTATCAGGATGAAAAGTTTACCCTTACAGCAATTAGTGCCTATCTGAAATATAGCTTTGTTGTGCTAGCAAAGCTCCATCAACCACCATCAAAGCTCTTATAGAAGATAGTTTTCTTGTAGTAGATCCTCCTACACCTTTGTGTACTTCACTTCAAAGGTGTGAGATTGAGTCACCACCATTATATCCACTGAGTTTTCAATCTCTGCTATCTTCATGAAATTAGAATTGTTGAGTAGAACATGTGTAGACATTCTGCATTGGCCTAATATGTGGTTGGGAACTACTGTCTAGAGTCTTAGGTGGTCTGGTCATGAACAAAACCTCTTTTACCCTATTATTATTATTATTCCACTAAAGCTCTCCTCTGATGCTCTATTGTGGCATAGAAGTGGCTTGAAGACTGTGCACTCAAAGGAAAAACTCTGGCAAGTCCTATCCAACAAAAAAGCTTTGAGCATAGCCCCTAGGGTGTTCTGGTTGTCCATTTTTAAAGGACCAGTTGAACTTAGTTTAGAGAGGCTCACCAGCTTGGTCATACAGCCAAGCCTTTTTGACCACAGCAATTCTCTTACTCCCAGTAAGTATTAGAGAGAAGAGTACAGTCTGTGTTGGTAGAGGAGGATCTAAACCCACAAAATTATAGATTCTTGAAATAATGATATATTTATGCCATTATTATGGAAACTAACCCAGAAACTAACTGTTTCTAAGCCATCAGGATTGTAGGCTGAGATTTCATAGAAAACCTAGTGACAGTGTTTCTTGATGCTCCCAACCCAACTACTTTTTCTGGTTTTCTGGGTGACTTGATGACTTTAATACCAGAAAGTAACCAATCTATTTCTTAGCTAATAACATTCTTCAAAGTGAGTTGGCTTTTCACTATTCTCTGGTGCAATGTCCTGGTTAGCTTTCTGGAGGTTTCAGAACCAGCCTTGGTTTCAGCAGAATAATCACCAGGAGAATAGTCAGGGATAAAGTTCAGAGTCTTTATTATCCCCTTCACAATGTGTCTCCTTCGCCTAGGCCCAGCTAGCTTCCTGGAGGTCCTCCCGAATGGGTCTTGGTCTCAGTAGAGAAATGCAGGAGGCAGGAGAGCCACCCCAAGGCTGATCAAAGATGGAATCTCTGTAGTTGACTTTGTCCTCAGTTTAAATAGCCTATTACAGTTGCATCAATTGTAGTACTATTACATCACCATGCTAAGTACTAAGTATATGTAAACTAGATAACCATTGTCTCATCAATTCCACTGAATTAACACCTTGTTGTAGGATTAAATCAATCATACTGAGCCTTAAGTATATTTCTCTAGAGTTCCTGCCCTTTACACTCTGGATCTGAGAATTTTGACTAGCCTCTAACATTTTTTTCAGATAATGATTCAGGGGCTGTAACATTTAATTGAGATGCAATTAGACACAGTGGTCAGAGTACTGGACTTGAAATCTGGGAACTTAAATTTAAATCTCAATTCCAACATTATTTATTTATATGCCCCTGGGTGAGTCACTTAAATTTGCAGAAGATATTTCCTCATTTGTAAAATGGGAATAATGATACTAACTACATTGGAGTTGAGGGTTTTGAATGGCCATTCATGTTTTTCTGACAATAGTATCAGCAGCTATAATATATTTGATTGAGAGTCAGAGTAGAACACTGGATAGAGAACTAATCTTGGTGTCAGGAAGTTTTGGTTTGAAAATTTCCTTCTGACACATTCTAGTTGTATTACTATGGGCAAATTACTTTAAATACCAACGCAACTTTTTAAAGATTGTCAGAAACAGGTGAATTATCTATCTGAAGGCATGGATGGCAATTCTATGCCTTAAGAGCATCTCATAGTCATGAAATCCCAGCTCCATCACAAGTCCAGGCCACTCTCCTCAAAAAAAATGTGTACTACCAAACTGATAGAATTGGAAGGAAGTTGTTTTGCAATCCTTACTTTAATAAACTTTTACTGTCTATAGTGTCATCATTAATTTACCATTTGAAACACTTTATAATCCAATCTACCTCCTACTGTTGGAAGACAATGGAAAGAGCACTAGCTTGGGAGGTAAGAGGATGTGAGTACAAATTGTGCCTCTGATGACTTATCTCCTATATGACTTGTGGTTTGTTTGTTTGTTTGTTTGTTTGTTTGTTTGTTTTGGTTGAACATGTTTTTTTCAATTTTTAAAAATTTTATAATTATAACTTTTTTTTGACAGTACATATGCAAGGGTAATTTTTTACAACATTATCCCTTGCATTCACTTCTGTTCCACTTTTACCCTTCCTTTCCTCTACCCCTTCCCCTAGATGGCAGGCAGTCTTATACATGTTAGATATGTTATAGTATATCCTAGATACAATATATGTGTGCAGAACTGAATTTCTTATTGCACAGGAAGAATTGGATTCAGAAGGTAAAAATAAGCTGGGAAGAAAAACAAAAATGCAAACAGTTTAATACTCATTTCCCAGTGTTCCTTTTCTGGATGTAGCTGCTTCTGTCCATCATTGATCAATTGTAACTGAATTAAATCTTTTCTTTGTCAAAGATATCCATTTCCATCAGAATACATCCTCATACAGTATCGTTGTTGAAGTGTATAATGATCTCCTGGTTCTGCTCATTTCACTCAGCATCAGTTCATGTAAGTCTCTCCAAGCCTCTCTGTATTCATCCTGCTTGTCATTTCTTACAGAATAATAATATTCCATAACATGCATATACCACAGTTTACTTAGCCATTCTCCAATTGATGGGCATCCATTCAATTTCTAGTTTCTAGCCACTACAAAAAGGGCTGCCACAAACATTTTGGCACATACAGGTCCCTTTCTCTTCTTTAGTATTTCTTTGCGATATAAGCCCAATAGCAGCAATGCTGGATCAAAGGGTATGCACAGTTTGATAACTTTTTGGGCGTAATTCCAGATTGCTTTCCAGAATGGTTGGATTTGTTCACAACTCCACCAACAATGCATCAGTGTCCCAGTTTTTCCACATCCCCTCAACATTCATCATTATTTGTTCCTGTCATCTTAGCCAATCTGACAGGTGTGTAGTGGTATCTCAGAGTTGTCTTAATTTGCATTTCTCTGATCAGTAATGATTTGGAACACTCTTTCATATGAGTAGAAATAGTTTCAATTTCATTATCTGAAAATTTTCTGTTCATATCCTTTGCCTATTTATAAATTGGAGGGTGAATGGCTTGATTTATTATAGAGTCAGTTCTCTACATATTTTGGAAATGAGGCCTTTACCAGAACCTTTAACTGTAAAAATGTTTTCCCAGTTTGTTACTTCCTTTTTAATCTTGTTTGCATTCGTTTTGTTTGTACAAAAGCTTTTTAACTTGATGTAATCAAAATTTTCTATTTTGTGATCAATAATGATCTAGTTCTTCTTTGATCACAAATTCCTTCCTCCTCCACAAGTCTGAGAGGTAAACTATCCTATGTTCCTCTAATTTATTTATGATCTCATTCTTTATGCCTAAATCATGGATCCATTTTGATCTTATCTTGATATGTGGTGTTTAGTGTGTGTCCATGCCTAATTTCTGCCATACTAATTTCCAGTTTTCCCTTTTTATCTTTTAATCTCCCTTGATTTCAGTTTCCTTATCTGTAAAATGGTGTTGTTGGCTTTTGAAAATCTCTTCTACCTCTAGATTTATGATTTTATATTCTCCTATGGACACCTTCCTCTTCACTGGGTAACAGGCATTAGGCTCATTCATTTATATTGTCTGTGCTTTGATAAATGCCTAGGATACTCTTCCCCACTCTCTACTCCCATCCAAAATCCTAAGAGGCCCATTTTGAATCCAATCTCTTCTAGGAAGTTTTCCTTGACCAACCCAGGCAACAATCATGTTCCCTGTGGTTCTATCATACTCTTGTCTATATTCCTTCTTTAGCATGTAGTATACAACTTTGTGACGTTGATTATATTATCTTGGTAGGATGTGGAATTTTTGCTACAGTGGGGTCAGTAATGTCAGAAAATATAGGTTCAAATCCTGGCTTTTCTATTGATTACTAATGTCATTACTAATGAGTTTCTCTACCTATAAAACAAGAATGTTGGATTAGGTGGTTTCTGAGGCTCTTGTAGTTACCAATATTTGTTGATTTTATAATATAGGATCCTATGAGGTTATAAAGTCTCTGAAGAGTTGGGATACTTAACAGATCACTTTGTCTATTTCCCTGGCGTCTAATTCAATAAATATCTGTGGGTAAGACTGATTATTCCATGTCTTATTCTGAATCTACTCCAACACTGTGCACCCCTGGCACATTTGGGGGAAACTCATTAAATGGTCTTGGAGTAAAGGCACTGCCCCACGGGGGTGCTTAGATGCTAATGGAACAATGTCTCTTGTCTCACTTCCTTGGTAGCCTGGGGAATGTTGCACAGAAAAATGTAGAACTGGCTCATGCATAAATAAGGGTTTCATTGTATCCTTCTGAACTTCATTGGCTCATGATGCTATCAGAATATTTCAGAACCTAATCCTTTAGTTTCAGGAGCCATTTTATTCACTAAGAGATGACAAGGAAATTCTTTAATATGCCAATTATATAATTAGATTTTATGTGATTTAAGAGGGCCATTTTAGAAAATTTTACAATGCAAGATAAAGTCTTGAAGTCAAAAATATCTGGATTCAAATTCTGCCATTCACACAAATTGGCTGTGTTGATGAGAGTTAGGTAAGGGGGAAACCCTTTTGGTTCAAGCAAGGATACAGAGTTAAATGCAGTCTAGTGATGGTGCAGAGTCCCCTGTAAAGGAATTTACAATGCTGAAAACCTAGATTGATAAAAAAGGTTTATTGTAGGGCATTTGGAAGTAAGGGTAAAGGTAGAAAGATGCCAGGGCCAGAGTTGGCGCCCTTACATGGCCAGCATAAGGACACCAATGTTTAAGGGTCTTGCAAAAGACTGGGCTTCAGGTTTCCCTTTTTATCTTGAAGGTGGGTGGAGTCCCAGGCTCCTGGCTGGTTTTGGCCAGGGTTAGCATTGAATGGAATTCAATGGGTTTTTAGATAAGGAAGAAGCTGTGTTGTGGGGGTTGAGGAAACCTGAGCAGATAGTGGGGGACTGGGAAAGCCCAAGTTAGCTCAGATGGGGAGGAGGGGGGCTAGGAAAGCCCAAGTTCATTGGAATTCAAAAGAGTGCTTTTTGACCAGGATTTGTGAATCAAAGATCCTAGCTTCTTCAGCTATGGAGGGGGGGGGGGGGGGAGGGGAGGGGGTTGGGAATCAGAAAGGAATTTTAAAGGGACCTCAACCCCCATCAGTGTGAGCTGGGGCAGGGGGAAAAAGGAGGCAAATCTTTTCCTGCTGTAGGCAACTGTCTAAGACTTTAATTGTAGAGATGTCCATCTACATAGGCAAAGGGAGGTGGGTTTTTGTTTGTTTTGTTTTTCCCTCAAGAATTCTATACCATTGAAATCACAGGGGTTTTAGAAACGAAACAACAACAAAAGAAACAGAACAAAAATATAGATACCTTGGACACCATGGAGACTGGTTTATATTGAACATCTGGGATCTAAGGTAGGGGAAATTGGCTCATTATATTGGGCACCAAATGCCATATTTTAAATATCTTTTTGTTCTTGTTAGGATAATTCTTCATATTGAGGAAGTATTGCTTGGGAATTGATTGTAGGTCAAAGAAGAGTTCCAGACAGAAACCTATGTGAATATGTTGGGAAATCATAACCACCACCACCAGCACCACCACCACCACCAGCACCACCACCACTATTACAAATAACAGCAGTAACTGACATTTATGTGACACTATAAAGTACTTTATAAAAGTTCACAGACAGTGAACTAGGTACCACTCTTGATAAGATAATAAATCTGGAACTAGAGAACTCAAAGACTTCTTAGTCTAACCCCCTTAATTTGACAAATTAGAAAATTTAAGTTACATGAGTAATAAGTATCAGAAGCAGTATTTGAACCTTACTCATCAGAATTAAACTAAAGATGTGAACTCCTGGGAGGGGTAAAGGCCATATTTTTGCTTTTCTTTAAGTATTTAATAAGTGCTTGTTCATTAACTGACTCATTCCAAAGCCAGTATACGTATCTGTGATTATCATCTCCATTTTATGAATTAATAAACTGAGGATCACTAAGTCTAAATGACTTGCCTATAGTGATATATCTAAGTGTTAGGGAGCATTTGAATTCAAGTCTCTCTGACTCTAAGGACAACACTATTCACTAAACCACCCTGAAATTTCAGCCTAAAATATATTTGGTTAGTTTCCCTGGGCTCTTATTGATTCCTCAAATGCTATCTCCATGAAGCTCTTCCCAACTGGGCATAACTTCTTATTTAATCTCTCATAACATTGTGTGTCTCATATTTTTATGTGTCTCATAGTGTGCATTGTAGATAGTATTTTGGTCTCTTCAATCCATGTTCCTGTAACACCCTACTATTTTAATTGCCTAGCTTTAACCTCAGGAAAAATAAAACATATCTTGTTGACTTAGTTTATTTTAAGTGAAAAGTTCTTTGTTCAATCAAAATTGCTTTGAGCTTCTCATTAGGAAAATTCCTGATATTTAGAAAATATTGGAATCTGGCTGAATTTAAATTTATCCCTTCCCCCAACCTCCCCAGTTGATCTTAGCACCTTTGTTGAGGCAAATTTCAGACTACTGGAAATAACAAAACTGAAAATTATGTTTTTTTTTTTTTAAAATTTGAAGGCATTCTAATAGAATTTTTTCCCAATTACATGTAAAGACAATGTTTGATTTTTTAAAATAAAATTTTAGTTCCAAAATTTCTCCCTTCAATCCTATCATGGTAAACAATTTGATACATGTTATATATGTGTAATTATCATGTGAAACAATTCCTTATTAGTCATATTGTAAAAGAAGAAACAGAACAAAAGGAAAAACACAGAAAAAAACAAAGTTAAAGAAGTTATAATTAGAGTATCTCTTAATAGATAGGCAACAGAAAAGAAAGTTTGGGAAGGAGCAAAATTTTTCTTAGGACTTTACTTTGTTGTTGACTAGGTGGATACTGGAGATATCAGCTTGGGGCTTCTGTTGTGAGATGGTTTGATGTCTCTTCCTTTGTAGCTTCGTTCTCTGTCATAGCTAAGTCCTGCTTTCTCTTTTTTTCTCCCCACTGGACTAATGTTTCTTTCTAGATCTCTATGAAGGATTAGGGAATCCTTTCTCTCTACTTCCAGACCCTCTCCCTGGTTCTGAGATAGTATCTTCCCTTTGTATAAGCTTCTTAGGATTTAACTAATGACTTAGAAAATAGTTCTGATTTATTTAAGGAGGTGTACAAGCCATGAACCCACTGGATTTTTAATTGATTAAGCCAGTAAATGTTCATACTTAAGAAAAGTACTTTTAGATGGAAGGGTGGGGACCCTTAAGTATCTATGCCAGTGGTCCTCAAACTTTTTAAATAGGGGGCCAGTTTACTGTCCCTCAGACTGTTTGAGGGCCAGACTATAGTAAAAACAAAAACTATGAACAAATTCCTATGCATGTTGCATATATCTTATTTTGAATTGAAGAAACAAAACAGGAATAAATACAATATTTAAAAGTAACTAAAGTTAAATGAACAAACTTACCAGCATTTCAGTGGGAACTATGGGCCTGCTTTTGGCTAATGAGATGGTCAATGTCTGGTTCCATATTTGTCACTGCTAGTCGTAAAAAGTGATGCAAGTGTGCATCCGTTAGTCTTGATCTGGTTGGAGATTTCAAATGTTTCATTCTAGAAAAAGTCTGTTCACAGACATAAGTGCTCCAAAGATGGTTGCCATTTTGAGTGCATGGTTCCTGAGATGAGGATATATCTCAGACGGGATGCATAGAAATTATGAAGGCTGCTTGACTTGAATGCATCTTTCAGAGAGTCACAATTCTTCAGTTCAGCCACTTCCATTTGGTAAATTGTATCCACATTTTCAATGTCAGTAGAAAATGGGTTACAGAAAAGCTGTATGTCCTGTTCATGGAGATGAAGCTCCTTAAATCTAAATTGGAACTCCTTTTGCAATTTTTCCAATGAATTCACACATGTTTTGTTTGGGAATGCAATCAGTGGTTTTTCTGCTAACAGATTGAGTTGTGGGGAGATGGCAGAAGTTTTCCTCCTTCACTTGTTTGATGAGGAGGTCTAATTTTACTTCAAATGCTTTGACATGTGATTGCATATCACAGATGAGCTTCCCCTTTCCTTGAAGTTGCATATTGAAATTGTTGTAGGGCAGCAAGCTCTTCTATGACTTCAAAATAATTTATATTAGATTGAATTGCCCTGAAGGGTGCTAATAACTCTAAATCAGTGCTCCTATGACTTCAGATATGATTTTTGTGTTGGTCTGGATATGACAGGATATTCTTAAATTTTAGGTTATCTTACTTCTCCCAATCATCGGTTGTCATAGTAGTGAGACTGGCAACAGTTTAGTTGTGTTATTCCTAGTAGTAATAGGAGTATGGAGGTTTATAAAGAGAGACAAGATTGATTCATGCAGTCAGTATCTAATTATGAACTGTCTCTGAAGTTCTACATTTTATATCAGAATCTCAGGTTTGAAGGACCCAGACCTTTTTTACATGAAGCTATCATCTAACCACTTTCCTATCCTTTAAACTTGAGCATTCCAAATCCCAGTCCTCACAGTTATGAGGAACAGAGTTAGGAAAAACTGGATGGACCGTTCAGAATTTATGAGATTTTTTTTGGCCACATGATTGTTGTTTATTAGCTTCTCTGTGTGCAATTTTGGGGAGCCCTGATTCTAACTTTTTCTTTGATATTAGCCTGAGCATTCTATAATCCTACAGCCCTTTCCTAATCCTTTCTGAATTTCTGATACTATAAGTCCCTAATTATTGCAAGAAGAAACCATAGCTTCTCACACTAAATTTGATACTAGCTCTTTTTGATTTAATTTCTAAGTCTAAGTTCTGGATTTTGATTTCTAACCCTTAACTAACCCTAGCTCTAAATTCCCATTTCTAACTGTGAGCTAACTGGATGGATCAACTATTCCTAAAGAAAATAAAAATTAAACCAAAATTGATTCTGATCATATACATAAGCAGAGAAAAACAACTGACATTTGGAATTAAAAAGCCTAGGTTCAAGTTCTGCCTCCAATGCTTATTGGGCAAATCATTTTGGTCTTCAATTTCCTTGTTACAAAGTAAGTAAAACGAGGAGATTGGGTTAATTAGTCTTTGATGTGCCTTTCACCTCTATATTTATTATCCTAGCTGGTGGTGAAGTGGATGGAAGACCCGATTCAAATGTGTCCTCAGACACTTACTAGTTGTGTGATACTGGACAAGTCACTTAACTCTTTTTTGCTTGAGTTTCTGATCTGTAAAATGAGATTGAGAAGAAAATGGCAAATTCCAGTATCTTTGCCAAGAAAATCTCAAATGGAGTGATAGAAAATCACACATGAATGAAATGACTGAACAACAACAAAGGTTTTCAAAGATTTGGTTAACAAACTAGGCAAGTTACTTCTACAGTCAGGAAATAAGCCTTCAGTTTGCTTTCTTTGGTAACCAAGACCTCTTGGAATCAGGAAACTTGAAGTCCATGCCTACTAACTCTGACATAAAAGTTCTTTAGAACAAGGACAGCTAGATAGTGCAGTAAATAGAGCAGTTGATAATGCAACTTATTTGATGTTCTTTCCATTAAAAAAAAAACTATAGCAATATCTGATGTTGTGCCATTTAATAATATCAATGACTTTAGTGGCAAGAATATTTTTTGGGGGGGTCTTCAGCAACTATATCTATAGAGGAGACAAGGATTATACAACTTTTAGAGGAAGTTGTCAGATTTCTTCCTACAAAGTTTGCTTTCAAAGAGAATGGTTTCAGGGACCAAGATGGCAGGAGAACTGGTGGTATAGTGGACATTGATAGCTCTTGGGCTCAAGGTTCTGGACTTTGAGGAAGATGGTATTAAAAGAAACTTAACCACATTCATTTTCTTCTTCTTCTTCTTTTTCCTCCTTCTCTTCCCCCCTTTTTTCCTTCTGCCTCCTCCTCCTTCTTCTTTTTCTTTTTTCTTCTTCCTTCTTCATCTTCTTCCTTCTTTTTCTTCCTCTTCCTCCTCCTTCTTCTCCTTTTCTTCCTCCTCCTCCTCTTCCTTCTGCTGATGTTTCTTCTCTTTCTCATTTTTTTCCTCTTCCTCTTCTTTCTCCCCTTCCTTTTGCTTCTTGTTTTCTCTCTCTGTCTCTGTCTCTCTCTGGTTCTCTGTTTCTGCCTCTCTCTCTCACCTTGCTACTTCAGTGAAGCTTACTTGTTCTGTGGGTGGCATTTGGTATTTTCCTTTATAAAGATTATTTCTTTTGATGATGGCTGTGAAGGCTTTGTTGGAAACAAGGCCAAGTGGCATAAGAGTGCTGTTGTTTCTGGAACTAGAATACCTGCATGCCTAGAATGACTGGTCATTGGTACCAATGATGATAATTCCCTTTTAAAAAATTAACTTTTTCAGTTATCAATCATTAATTTTCTCCTACCTATCACTGGGGGAAGAAGGAAACTCCTGTTAAAAAACAACAATAGTCAAGCAAAAAAGTAATCCCATTAAGGTCATATCAAAATTGTACATTGCCTTTCTGTCAAGATGTATTAGCATGTTTCATTAGAGATGCTCTGGAATCATAAGCATAAGATCAGAATTGATCTGACTTCTTAGATCTTGATCAGAGTTCTTAAATCTTTGAAAACTGTTCATTTTTACAATATTGATATTGTAGTATAAATTGTTCTTCTGGCTCTGCTTATCAGATTCTGTATCAGTTTATATAAGTTCTCCTAAGTTTCTCTGAAAAGGTCTTTGTCTTTATTTTGATACCACTTTTTTAGTGTCAAGGTCCTTGACACTAAAAAAAGAATTGCTATTTTTTTGTGTAGAGATGAGTTTTTCCTTTCTCTTTGATCTCTTTAGAGTATAATCTTGTTAATAGCATCATTGGATTAATGGATCTGCACAGTTGAGTAACTTTTAAAAAATTATCTTTTATTTTCCCCCAATTACATGTAAAGATAATTTTAATATTCATTTTCTAACATTTTTAAAGCTTTGAGTTCCAAATTCTATTCCTACCTTCTCTCCCTCCTTCCTCAGATAGTAAGCAATCCAATACAAGTTATATATGTTTAATAATGTACAACATTTCCACATTGTCATTTGTTGCAATAAGACTTGAACAAAACAAGAAAAGAAAAGAAAGAAACTGGAAAATAGTATTCTTCAGTCTGTATTCAGATAATATAAATTCTTTTTCTGGAGGAGGATAGCATTTTTCATCAAGAGTCCTCTGGGATTGTCATGAATCATTGTATTGCTGAGAATAGCCAAGTCTTTCAATAGTTGTTCTTTGTATAATATTGCTGTTACTATGTAAAATGTTCTCCTAGTTTTTTCACTTCATTTTGCATTATTTCATGTAATTCTTTTCAGTTTAACATTCACTTAAAATTTTTTCTTGACTTCCAATTTTTCTCCCTCTCTCCCTCAATCCACTCCTCTAAACAGTAAGCAGTTTAATAAAGGTTATGCATGCAAAACATATTGCTATATTGGTCATGTTATGAAAGAAAATACAGATTCAAAGGAAAAAAACATAAAAAATGAAAAATATTATGCTTTGGTCTACATTCAATCTCTATCAGTTCTTTTTCCGGAGGTGGACAGTATTTTTCATTATGAATTCTTTAGAGTTGTTTGAGATCATTGTATTGCTGAGAAGAGCTAAATCATTCACAATTAATCACTGTATAGTATTGTTGTTACTGTGTGCAATATTCTCCTGGTTCTGCTCAGTTC